>NC_136272.1:48775901-48910901 GCF_964187855.1 Myxine glutinosa | reverse complement strand
CACCCGTGGGAATCCCACGGGCATGGATGTGTGTGACATTTCGACATATTGAGTTATATGCTGCACATTCATTTTTACAAAATGGTTACTGGCAAGTCATCAGATCCAGAAATGGTGTGATGAACACAATTTATTTATTTCACATAATATGTGACCCCTCACTCCTCTCCACCTGACACTCTCCTGTCTCCACCTGACACTCTCCTGTCTCCACCTGACACTCTCCTCTCTCCACCTAGCACTCCTCTCCTCTCCAAACCCTCACATCCCTCTCCTTTCCAATCCCTCACCTCTCCAATCCCTCACACTCCTCTCCTCTCCAATCCTTCACACGCCTCTCCAATCGCGCCTCACACTCCTCTCCAATCGCGCCTCACACTCCTCTCCAATCGCGCCTCACACTCCTCTCCAATCGTGCCTCACACTCCTCTCCAATCGTGCCTCACACTCCCCTCCAATCACTCCTCTCCAATCGTGCCTCACACTCCTCTCCAATCACGCCTCACACTCCTCTCCAATCGTGCCTCACACTCCTCTCCAATCGGCTTTCCCCGTCTCGTTTCTCTCCTTTTTCTCCCGTCTCGTTCTTTTTCTTGCTCCAAATCGGCCCGTCGGAATCGGAAATCGGCCCGTCTCGCCCGTCGGAATCGGAAATCGGCCCGTCTTGCTTTTGTGCTTGTGCGTAAATAAATTGTGTTCATGACACCATTTCTGGTGTTGGGCTAGCGGCTAGGGTGCCGGCTTAGGATCCTGGGTTCGAATCTCGGTCGATCGCCGAATTAATGCCAGGGGGGTTGACTCAGCCTGTCATCCTTCCGAGGTCGGCTAATTGAGTACCAGTTCACTGGTAATTCCCTGTTTGTCGTTGAAGGCGGCAAAAAGGGTTGGCGTCAGGAAGGGCATCCGGCCGTAAAACATTGCTTCAAAAAGGGGACAAAAAAACAACAACTACCACGGTCAACCCCCGCTTTGCGGGGAAAAATGGCCTCTAAACGGTGGTTTTTACACCATTTCTGGATCTGATGACTTGCCAGTAACCATTTTGTAAAAATGAATGTGCAGCATCTAACTCAATATGTCGAAATGTCACACACATCCATGCCCGTGGGATTCCCACGGGTGACCCCGCAAGTTTGCATTGACGTTCGTCGATGGACTCGTTCGCCCGTCTCATTCGTTTTCTTGCTGCATCCTGTTCAAGTTCTTCATCGATCGTCTCATTCATTTTGGAAATAGAAGTTTCCACGCAGCGCATGAATTGTCACGATCCTCAAGAGGAATTTGTCTCGTAATCATCAAATGATAAATGGCAAGTAAATTATATTGTGGAAAATTAAAGATTTCAAATAAACCTATTTAAAGTGTATTCGCACATAACTAATTTTAAAAAACGAAGAAATATCTCTCGGTAATTTCCTGAAACATATTTTACTTCCGGCTAATAATGTTGAATTAAATAAAAACGAAGAAATATATGTCGGCATCATTGTTGACGTTTTTGTGACGACTGTCATCAAACGAAAAAGTAATATATCTTAACGGAAAAGCAAAAGCGAATTTTTAATATATATCGACACGTTGCCGTCAGTGTCATGTTGGGCGGTGTATGATACACCATGACGCGATTTTTAAAAATATATCTCTGCATTTTCCCGCGTGTGTGGAATGTTCTCAATTATTGCTGACACCGAGTCCAAAACCATCGATAAAAATGAAATCATATGGTGAGTTAGATTGGAGATAAAGGCGTGAGAGAGACTCAATGGCCTTGAAGTTGAAGTTACAGGCGTTTGAGAATTCATTTCGTTCTATAAACGGCAACTTTCATTGGATTTCCTTCCCGTTTTTTTTCAACCGAGTCGAAAACTATGTTAGCGACTGTGAAAAATGAAATGATATATCGAATTTTTAATATGTATCGACACGTTGCCGTCGGTGTCATGTTAGGCGGTGTATGATACACCATGACGCGATTTTAAAAAATATATCTGCATTTTCCCGCGTCTGTGGAATGTTCTCAATTATTGCTGACACCGACTCTAAAACCATCGATAAAAATGAAATCATATGGTGAGTTAGATTGGAGATAAAGGCGTGAGAGAGACTCAATGGCCTTGAAGTTACAGGCATTTGAGAATTCATTTCGTTCTATAAACGGCAACTTTCATCGGATTTTCTTCTCGTTTTTTTTCAACCGAGTCTAAAACTATGTTAGCGACTGTGAAAAATGAAATGATATATCGAATTTAAAATAGATATCGACACATTGCCGTCGGTGTCATGTTGGGCGGTGTATGATACACCATGACGCGATTTTAAAAAATATATCTCTGCATTTTCCCGCGTGTGTGGAATGTTTGTGGAAAATTAAAGATTTCAAATAAACCTATTTAAAGTGTATGCGCACATAACTAATAAAAAAAACGAAGAAATATCTCTCGGTAATTTCCTGAAACATATTTTACTTCCGGCTAATATGTTGAATGAAATAAAAACGAAGAAATATATGTCAGCATCATTGTTGACGTTTTTGTGACGACTATCATCAAACGAAATAGTAATATATCATAACGGAAAAGCAAAAGCGAATTTTTAATATATATCGACACATTGCCGGCGGTGTCATGTTGGGCGGTGTATGATACACCATGACGCGATTTAAAAAAATATATCTCTGCATTTTCCCGCGTGTGTGGATTGTTCTCAATTATTGCTGACACCGAGTCTAAAAGTAAAAATGGTGAGTGAAAATGAAATCATATGGTGAGTTAGATTGGAGATAAAGGCGTGAGAGAGACTCAATGGCCTTGAAGTTACAGGCCTTTGAGAATTCATTTCGTTCTATAAACGGCAACTTTCATCGGATTTTCTTCCCGTTTTTTTCCAACTGAGTCTAAAACTATGTTAGCGACTGTGAAAAATGAAATGATTTATCGAATTTGATTTGAAATAAAACTGGGGGAGAGCAAGACACCACGGGCCTACAAAACAGGACTCAAAGCTATGCGAGTTAATAAAATGGTGGATATTTGTTTATAGCCACTCCCAGAATGGGTGGAGCTATGGGTGGAGCTACTCTGCAAACCGAGTAAGCCACACCCCGGACAGACACCCAACAGATAGACAGACAGACAGACAGACAGAATCATCTACGGCTATTATAATATAGATATATATATATACATCTCTTCTCTTCTCTCTATATTATAAAAGAAAGTTTTTGTTTGTTTGTCTGCGCAAGCTAATCTCCTGAACGGTGAAAGATAGGGCTCCAATCCAAAAAATGTTGGGACGGGCCCCGGGAAGGTTTTAGGCGAGGTGGCGAGGCAATACTGTGGGGCGATGGCAATACTATATATATACAATACTGTGAGAAATAAAAGACAAAAGAAAATAAAAGATCAACCGTCTTGAAGCTACGTCCGCTACTTATATAATTCTTTCCAATTATATATATATATATATATATATATATATATATATATATATATATATATATATATATATATATATATATAAAATCAGTCATTATGACGTCATGATGACGTGTCGATGACGTCATGACGTTCGCTCATTAGGTTGGAGCACCAAATTACAGATACTAATATATATATATATATATATATATATATATATATATATATATATATATATATATATATATATATATATATATATATATATATATATATACATATATATATATACATACACACACAGTCACGTGAAAAAGTAAGTACACCCCATGTAAAGTTTTGCCTCTTTCAACATATTTCAACATACAGCTGTTTTATCTTCATTTCAACAATATTGATAGATAAAGGTGATATAATATAACAAATATCATGAAACATTTCCATTTTGTAGTCCATTGTATAATTTAAATAAACATAAATCATAAATGCAAATTTCGCATGTGGAAAAAGGAAGTACACCCCTACATTTATCACCACTTCAAATACCTAAAATTAGAATCAGGTGCACCAGCTCAGGTGCAAATGATTAGAACATCGCTGTAGAGGATCTTGGAGGAACTGTCTTATTTAAACCTCAGACATTTCGTTTGGTTTGCTCTTTGTTGTTGAAGTGTGTGGTGTCGCCATGCCTAGATCAAAAGAGCTCTCTGAGGCTTTCAGAAAGAAGGTTATAGGTGACTACGAGTCTGGGAAGGGATTTAAAAAGATCTCCAAACAATTTTAAATCAATCATTCGACTGTCCGGAAGATCATCTACAAGTGGAGAAGATTCCAAACAACTGCCAACTTGTTCAGGCCAGGCCGCCCCAGCAAGTTCAGCCCGAGAGCAGACCGCAAGATGTTGAAAGAAGTCTCTAAGAACCCCAGAATGTCATCACGGGACCTACAGGTAGCGCTTGCCACTGTTTATGTCAAAGTGCACGAGTCTACCATTAGAAAGAGGCTGCACAAATTTGATCTTCATGGGAGGTGTGCCAGGAGGAAACCTTTGCTGTCCAGAAAGAACATCAGGCCAAGATTAAAGTTTGCCAATGAACACCGAGGCAAAGACCAGCATTTCTGGAACAATGTGCTCTGGACAGATGAGTCATAGGTAGAGCTATTTGGCCACAGTACCAGATGACATGTTTGGCGAAAACGAAAGTCAGCATTTGACCACAAGAACCTGATACCAACTGTAAAGCATGGTGGTGGAAATATTATGGTTTGGGGCAGCTTTGCTGCATCAGGGCCTGGGCAGCTCACCATCATAGAATCCACTATGAATTATTCATTGTACCAGAGGGTGCTTGAGGATAATGTGAGGCCATCTGTCGGAAAGTTGAAGCTCAACCGAAGGTGGACCTTGCAACATGACAATGACCCAAAACATACCAGTAAATCCACCAAGGAATGGCTGAAAAGAAAGAAATGGAGGGATCTGGAATGGCCAAGTCAAAGCCTGGATCTAAATCCCATCGAGATGTTGTGGGGGGATTTGAAACGAGCTGTGCATGCAAGAAACCCCTCAAACATCGCACAGCTGAAAGAATTCTGGATGGAGGAGTGGGCAAAAATGTCTCCCAGTCGATGTCAGAGACTGGTAGACAGTTATAAGAAACGCCTACTTGAGGTTGTTTCTGCCAAAGGGGGCAATACCACCTATTAGAGCCAAGGGTGTACTTACTTTTTCCACATGCGAAATTTGCATTTATGTTTTTTAAAATTATACAATGGACTACAAAATGTAAATGTTTCATTGTATTTGTTGTGTTATATCACCTTTATTTATCAATATTGTTGAAATGAAGATCAAATAGCTGTATGTTGAAATATGTTGAAAAAGTCAAAACTTTACATCGGTTGTACTTACTTTTTCACATGACTGTACACCTTGTTGTACAAGAATATACATTTTGAAATGTTATCATACTCCGTCACATACCGTACATTAGATAAATCCGGCACTGGATAAAATAACACCATTTTTAAAGTTTAATTGAGTCACGAGATAGCAGGACTTTATCACTGACATGGCGTGTGATTTCACTGTGATTCGTCACAAGAGTTCACTGTGATTACTTTGGGTGTTTTTTTATTATTCAGTGCCCACTTCTATGTGTGACTTGCTTACAGCAAGAATGTCCTTTTTCAGAGAGTTGATGCGCTGCCTGAAGTGGTACCTGGAATGTGCGGCTGATGGGGTGGTACATGGAAACATCCTGGAGGTCCTCCAGGTACACATTGTTTACTCGTCTTGTTTTTTGGTTTGGCCTTTTTTGGTTATTTACTCCCTTTACCCAAGCATCTGAGAAAAACTCATTAAAAAATATTATTAAAATGAATGTGTATGTGTGAAATTAAGGTGTAAATATGTGTTTTTTTCCAAAAAAGAGATTAAGAGTGTGTAAATCCCGCTGACTCTTCCACTTATGATCTTCCCGACAGGCATTTGAATACCTCGTGAAGTTCATCATCCAATCGCGCTGTTTGTACTGCCGAGCTACCGGTGGCTTTGATGAAGAAGGATTCTTGACTGATATTCGTGAATTGTTCGGCTCCATCAAACTCATCATTTTACAAGAACAACGGGACCGAGACACAATGGTAACACCAGGAGAGGGAATCCCTGACTCTTTTAATCATTGGCTGTACCATTTTCCTTTTTCCTTCTTCAATCTAGACTCCAAACCTTCCTACCCTCCTTCTGTCATGACATTGAAACGTTCATTCTGAAACTACAGTTTTTTTTTACATCTCTTTTTTTTTTCCACACACAAGTCTTTCCTGCTTACAACATTTGTTGAGTCACATGTTAAGACCTATTTCTTTATCCACAAGTTCTTCATCTTGTCAATTTCTGATAAAATTCCAGAATTCATAACCTTAATGAACTTTGTTTGATTTCAGATTTTATTTCTTCTGAGAAATCCTTTTCAATGTAATTCTCCCCTGCATTTACACTCACCAATTTGCTTTTTAACTCAACTGGACTATGTCCAGCTGAGTTTTTGTCGACACCCAGTGTCCGTCGTCCGTCTGTCGTCTGTCTGTCTGTCTGTCGTCTGTAAACAATTCGACGTCTATGCTCTAAAAGTCACAAATATTGATCAAATTTGATGAAACTTGTTATGCAGCATCTTTAATACATACACTAGTTTGGGATTGCATTTTGGCGTTGCACACCCAAAAATGGGCGCGGCATGGTGGCCAAATTGAAAATCAATTTTTGTCATATATTTTTAGCACATATAAACTATATAGTTTGTGGTTATATTATGCATATTCAAACCATATTGATATAGACCAGTTGAGTTCAGGTTCCCCTTGAACCTCTAGTTGGCATTTGGTTTTAGTAAACAAGACCAGGACTGGTTTGAGGAAAACAACACCAATATGGTAGGAAGTGAACGAGCCTAGAAAATGACAAGGAATCAAACTCTAAATAGCAATCACATGGTGATGTAAGTGTATGCAACCATAGTGTAGGTGTATACTGTATGTCCCAATAAAGTTGCCATTCAGTGTGTATCTTGATATTGTTGCGGACTCGGGGTGGTAGGGATCACGATGGGAGTCCTCAAATCCTCTATTCGACAATCCTGTAAGCCGATAAACCATGGATAATTCTGCAGCACGGCGGGTTGCTGAGCAACCATGGATGCCATCTAAGACATTTCATTCAGGCAGGATCCAGCGTCTAAATCCGCTTTACCTTTCCCGCTAATTAAACCCCCCAGATAGAGTATCGTGTTCTCAACGCTCCACTGTGATTAATCAAACGACCCAACGATACCGTAAGTGGAAACGTTGGCTAATGGCTGACCATAAGAAATGGTGGGGGTGAAGTCCCTGTTATTATTCACACACTATGGTTTAACCAATTGAAACTGATATTCAGACAGTTTTGGAGAGGTTTATCAGATTATCTCCGTATATCATATTTTGGAATCTTGAGAAGTCCAGTTTGCAGAGGTTGTCTGCTCATGACAATCAAATCCCCTTCACTGTATTTTATGGAAGCAAACCCCTCCATGTCAGTTCGCTCCCCCACATCTACAAGCATGCGTACTTCCAACCCATCCCTTCTATGTGTCTCGCTGTTCAGCATTCCTCCACCCCATGTCCCCTCTTTCTGCATCATCTCTCACCCCATCCTCTCCAAGCTTCCCCCTCATCTTTCCTCCTCAAAGCTTCCCTCTCACCCCCCCCCCTAAAACCACCCTCATCTCACCCCTCTCAGCCCCCCTCAAACTGCCTCCTCTCAGCTGCCCCTTGTTGTACCCCTCTTTGGCATAGAGCATTCTTTATGACCAAGCTGATACTCATCAACACAAACAGCCCTCATCCAGCATCTTCCCACCTTCCCCCATCCCACACCTTTCCAGCCTCCTCTCCCTCCACCCGTCCGTCATGTCCGTTTATGTGTGTACTAGTTGTACACTTCTAGTTTGTGTGTTGTACTAGTTGTACACCTCTAGTTTGTGTGTTGTCCTAGTTGTACACCTCTAGTTTGTTGTACTGTCCTCCAAGCAATGACAACTCCATCTACATCTCTCTCAGACAACATGGACAAACCTTTAACTTCTCATCTCACTCTCTCTTCCTTATACGTGGAGATTTAAATTGTCACCATGCAAATTGCCTGGTTGTTTGTACCTTTCTCACCAACCATGGTACGTTAGCAAAGGACTTCTGTGACTCCATTGGGCTGATTCAATGTCTTAACCTTCCAACCTGGATTTCTGCCAATGGCAAATCCTCCCTTTGGGACTTTGTGATGACTAATTTTCCCTCAAATGTATCCTGCTCTTCCTCCACTCCAATTGGTTCATCTGATCATGTGCTTGTGAAAATCTAAATCTCTCTGGATATTCTCAGAGAGCTGACTCAGTGCCGGCAAGTCTTGCAGTTCACTGAAGCATATTGGCAGGGACTGCAGGCCACCATCTCTCTTCCGGAATGGTCTCCCATAATTACTCCCCCTGATATTAACGCAGCCTGGGACTTCTTCCACAGGAACCTGCTCTTTCTCATGGACAGATTCATCCCTTCTCATCTTCAATTATCCCAACCTTCTTCCCACCCATGGTACACGGAATCTTCTGGTCCAGTTGCTCTGAAACAACTTGCCTTCCCTTTCTGGAAGGCAAACCCAACTGAAGGCAATCTCAGATCATTCCACAAGGTCCGCAACATGTGTGTCTACTCTCAGGAGAGCCAGAAAACAACATCTGTCCAACTTCAAGAATAAACGTTCAATCTTGTTTCCTTCCTGTAAAACCTGGTAGTGCCTTCTTAAAACTGTCTTTGGTGTATGCTCCCTCTCCATCCCTTCCTTCAAATGGCACCACAGATGACTCCGCTCATGAGAAGGCAGAATGCCTCAATTCTTTATTAGCTTCCAAATCTTGTGTTCCCAACCCCTCACCTTCTGTACGCCCCCCACCCAGATGTACCCAACTGTTCCTGGATTCTGTGTCTCTTGTATCTGAGAAGGTGAATGGGTTTCTGGAAACCCTCGACTGATTCTGCAACTGGACAGGATAGCATGAGCTCATGTGTCATAACAACCTGCTTTGCTGCTCTTGCACATCCTCTTTCTGCTCTGCCCTGTCATTTACCCTAGGTCCTCTTCCATCTGTTTGGAAATGAGCCAACATCATTACATTACATTAAAAGGTGCAAAAACGTTCCCCTTAAATACAAATATATTATCTTGCATCAAATCATCAGCAAGATAATGGAATCCATCATCACAGTTGATATGAAATCCTTCCTTTTCTCCAAGGGACTCAAATCAGATCACCAATTCGGATTCAGACCAGGTCACTCTACCTTGAAATTGCTATTTCCACTCTCCCAATAATATATGGAAGTTTGTGTTCCGATTAATGTTCAATTTGTGTTCAAAATGTAAAGTTGAATTGAAATTAAGTAGTGTAGTTCCTCGATCATAGAAATAGACTGACAGACAAACAGAGTGGAGTAATCGTTTAACCCCACTTTGCGCTACGCTTGTGGGGTAACAACTTGATGTGTTTGTTCATTTGCACCATGCTTCATCCAATCTCCCCCTTCAAGGTGGAGCTTCTTGCAGCCTTACCTGCCGTCCTGGAGGAACTTTTGCAAATGTTTGCTGCTTGTGACGTCGCGAGCCTCGCTCAAGGTGTTCTAGAAGGATTGAAAGAGGTCCTTCAAAGTAGCAATGCAGTGGGAAGAGCATCCCTTCAGTGTGCTTGCAGCCTTGTTGAAGGCGCACTGTTTTCCAACACAGGTACCATCACATCAAACCACTTCGATGCAATTTTTCTGATTCTTCGACTTCTTTTCCGCTACATTTGCTTTTGCTGTAGAATGTTCAGACTACAGGACAGCATAGTTGTTAAATATATCTAAATTTGACTGTCTATGCTTTAAAATGTGCATGGCGGAATTAGCTTTTAATGCCTATTGACGAATGCCTTGAGGTTATGGCCTACTTATTGTTGACTGGGGAAAACCAAAAAAATGGAGGACTTTGTATGTTGTGCTCGTCAAGGATGGGTGATGGAATGGTTTGGGATTATACGAGATGGGATGGCCATAAAACAACCACAACCACCACAATCACAAACACCATAACCTTCCCATGACAGAATGGTGACGTAAGTGCCACTCATACACAGTAGCTGAGATGCCCTTCGATGACCGGTTATGGAATTGTCTGGGATTTGATAGGAAAGGAGAGCCATAGAACAACAACAATGACAACAATCCTGTGACAGAATGGCTCCAGAAGAGCCACCCATCACTCCTCGAGAAAAACATACTTTTGACTGGGCTACACAAAATAAATGGAAGACTTGTAAGTAAATTTAGACTATATAATCAGAATTAAAACACATTTGAGACTCAACCACGTGCGATCTGATGAAGGGTGCCGATGGATGGGGAAAAAGACTCCCCAACAGGATTTACAGCTCAGCGTAGAGCGTCACTCGGTAGAGCTCATACCTCTGCCAGGCTGAACAGTTTATGTTTTGTACCCCAACAATAGGCCGGATCTTTATCAGGACTTGAACCGAAATCGAATTGGCTTGTTCCTGTTCTTGTCGCCTACCCAACTCTTTCACCAAATTTCGTCAAAATCCGTTTACAACCTTTTAAAATAACATGCTACATATCTTATTTGGCCATATCTGTCAATGGTGAAGAATCACTTGAAAAATTAAAAAAAATTATGATGTCTGGATCCGCATCCGGATCTTCACCAAAATTGAATCAATTCGTCCTTGTCAAAAACCCAACCTCTACACCAAGTTTCATCCGAATCAGTCCATATATTTTTTAGATATTCTGCTCACAGACAAAGAGACAGACAGACTGGGGGGGGAAAACATAACCTCCATCCACTTTCGTGCTGGTATCAATACTGGGCCAGTCAAAGGTAAATTACAAGTGCCTCTAATGTCCTTTTGATGAACAGCATTACCCACACACCACGAGACAATATGGCAACCTTCAGGCCATGGCGCTAATTACGTCCTGGTCGGTGGCACTAACAGATCTGATTATTTATATCTGATTACTTACATAACTTCCTGTCTAGGTTTAAATACTCATTGCACATTGGTACAAAACAAACTGATAACTCAAAACCCACATCCGTTCAGCCACGATCGGAAAAACATGGAATCAGCTGTACCGTGAATTGCAGTAAAATAGCATCATCCAACTGCTGATTTTAGTGTCCAGTAAATTAGAGAGGAACCGTTCAGGTTACCATCTCACACATTTTTTATTATACTGACTAAGTTTGTTGGTGATACACAAAGTGGAAGGTTTGAACAAGAAACTGAAAGATGGCAGTCAGATACTGTCATATATATATATATATATATATATATATATATATATATATATATATATATATATATATATATGTATATATATATATGACATACGACATATGACATATGTCATATATATATATGACAAGCCTGGTGTTGGCTTAGCGGTTCGGGTGCTGGCTTGGGATCCTAGGATCCTGGGTTCGAATCCTGGTCAATTGCTGAATTAACACCAGGGTGTTGACTCAGCCTGTCATCCTTCCGAGGTCGGTAAATTGAGTACCAGCTTGCTGGGATGAATGATCATGGTGTGTACCCCGATTTAGAATAGGTACACCGTATCCCCGCGCATCGTAAGAGCGTGACCAAGGGTTGGCGTCAGGAAGGGCATCCGGCCATAAAAACATTGCCTCAAACAGGGAACCATGATTGTCATGGGGCCCGCAAGGCTAACCTCCACTCTAGCGGGGAAAATGGCCTTAAAACGATCATTCATTCATTCATATATATATATATATATACACACGCACCCCATAATTCCTTGTGGAATATCTGTCCACTTGATTTGAATTCAACCTTCTCTCTAACCTTCTGTAAACCTTTTAATTATGCATTATATATTAACCAGCTGTAAACATCTTTGTTGATGGGTGTTTGATCAAATGGGGTCTTTGCCCACAGACTCCAGAACTGTCCTACTAATGCCAGTTTTGAACCTCTTACGAGCACACCTGGAGATGCAGAAAGAACGCTTGCTCTGTGCTAACATCCTCAGCAATGTATTGATAACCACCAAACGTAGCTTGGTGAGTCAAAGATGATTTTTATAAATCTATGTCCATTTGTATCTGGGATGTATGAGGGCATTAAAAGAGCTATACGACCAAGATACTGACAACAACGCAAGACATGCTAGAGGTGTTATCCCCCTCCCCACCTCCGATTGATATGAATGTATATGTATGTGTGTATATACAGTGCCCTCCATAAGTATTGGAACAGTGAAGTCAAATTTGTTATTATTACTACGTACTCAAAACATTTGGATTTGAGATCAAAAGATGAATATGAGGCAAGAGCATAAGAAGGTCAGCTTATATTTCTTGGTATTTCTATGTATATATGTTTCACTATTGTAGAACAATAGCACTTTTTATGTTCAGTTCCCCCATTTTAGGTAAGCATAACTATTGGAACATAGTAGCATAAAGTAAATTAAAGTCGTATAACAGTAATTTGTTCCATATCCCTTGCATACAATGACTGTATCGAGCCTGTGACCCATCAACATCACCAAACCCTTGGTATCTTCCTTCGAGATGCTTTGCCAAACCTTTACTTCAGCAATTTTCTGTTGTTTGTTCTGGGCGTTTCTGACTTTAGTCTTAATAATAATAATAATGCATTTATTTTATATAGCGCTTTTCAGGAAGCCCAAAGACGCTTTGACAGAGTGCAAAACATAATGCATAGCAAAACATAAAAACAATTGCAAAAAAGAAGAATCAATAGGGAAATATTCAAAGCACAAAGGAGGGAGAAGGAGAGGAGATAGGCAGGGGTTAGATGCTGTGGGTTAAATGTTGAATGCAGTGTTGAACAGGTGGGTCTTGAGTGATGTTTTGAATGTGGTGAGTGAGGAGGAGTCTCTGATGGTGTGAGGTAGCGAGTTCCAGAGGGTGGGAGCAGCGATGGAGAAGGCCCTGTCCCCCCAGGATCTAAATTTGGTCCGGATGGGGGGGGGGGGGGGGTCAGGAGGTTGGTACCAGCAGAGCGGAGGTTGCGGGTGGGAGTGTGTCTGGAGAGGAGGTCAGCCAGGTAGGATGGGGCCAGGTTATGGAGGGCTTTGTAGGTCAAGAGGAGGATTTTGTACTGGATTCTCTGGGAGATGGGGAGCCAGTGAAGCTTGTAAAGGATGGGGGTGATGTGGTCACGGGTCCGGGAATGGGTCTTATCTTCAGCAAGTGAAATGTATGCTCCTTTAGATTTAAATCAGGAGATTAACTTGGCTGGTCTAAAACCTTTCACTTTTGTCCCCCGATGAAGTCCTTGGTTGCATTCACAGTGTATTTTATGTCATTGTCTTGCTGCATGGTGAGGCACCACCCAATTACTTTGGAGGCATTTTATTTTACATAGGCAGACAAAATGTTTCTGTACACTTCCAAATTCATTCTGCCGCTGCCATCATTAGTTACATCATCAATAAAGATGAGTGAGCCAGTTCCAGAGGCAGATATGCAAGCCCAAGCCATGACACTAACTCCACCATGCTTCACAGATGAGGAAGTATGCTTTAGATCATGTGCAGTTCCTTCCTTTCTCCACACTTTCACCTTTTCGTCACTTTGGTAAAGGTTTATCTTGGTTTCATCTGTCCATAAAATTTTGGTCCAGAACTCTACTAGTTCACCTCTGTACTTATTAGCAAATTATAATCTGGCCTTTCTATTTTTGGTGCTGATGAGAGGTTTGCGTCTTGCGGTGCAGCCTTTGTAATTCTGCTGTTGAAGTTTTCTTCGAACGGTAGATTGTAATACTTTCACCCCTGCACTCTGGAGGTTGTTGGTGATGTCACTGACATTTGTTTTAGGGTTTCTCTTCACAGCTCTGATGATTTTTCTGTCATCAACTACAGTTGTTTTCCATGGCTGACCTGGCCATTGTCTATTGCTAAGTATACCAGTGGTTTCTTAATTTTTCAAGATATTCCAAATTGTAGTATTTGTTATGCCCAATTTTTGTGCTCTGGTTCTGATTGAATTCTTCTGTTATTTCAGCTTCCAAATTGCTTGTTTTTCTTTCATAAACAGTTATCTGATCTTCATGTTGGTTTATGCTTCCTGAATCCAAAGACTGACTCCAAATCCAAAAGCAATGGTTGAATCAAAGACGAGACATTTGCAGCTCTTTTATGTGTGAGCGATGAATGCAATAGGAAACACCTGAGCAAGAAGAAACACTTGTCAGTCATCTGTTCCAATACTTATGCTTACCTAAAATGGAGGAATGAGCATAAAAAGTACTGTTGTTCTACCATTTTAATCTCCAACACAAACTTATTGAGTGAATGAATATGAATGAATGATCGTTTTAAGGCCATTTTCCCTGCAAGAGTGGGGGACAGCCTTGTGGTCCCCATGACAATCTTCTCCATTTTGCCCTATTTTCTGCATCTCCCCTTGTTAACCCCCTTGCCCGCATTTCTTCTTCGACCATCTTCAGCCAAGTCTTTCTCAGTCTTTCCTGTCCTCTACTTCCTTCTACATTCATTTCCATCACTCTTCTCAACCAGTCACTTTCATCCTTCCTCAACACATGACCAAACCA
This sequence comes from Myxine glutinosa, assembly GCF_964187855.1. NCBI lineage: Eukaryota > Metazoa > Chordata > Myxini > Myxiniformes > Myxinidae > Myxine > Myxine glutinosa. The sequence continues at coordinate 48,896,284 of NC_136272.1, read as the reverse complement.
TCTCAACCTGTTTCTCTTCACAGCATCCATCACAGGCTCTATTCCCATCATCTTTCGCAATTCATCATTTGTCTTCCTCTCTCTCAACGATACTCCACACATCCACCGAACCATTCGCATTTCCACCCTTTCCAGCCTTCGTTGCTGCTCTGCGTTCATTACCCATGTCTCGCTCCCATAAATCATAACACTTCTCACACATGCAGCATACACCTTTCCCTTCAGCTTCAACGACACTCCCCTCCTCATCAGCACGTCACTCAGTTCCCGAAACTTCTTCCATGCACATCTCACTCGAGCAACCGTTTCCGAGTCTGTTCCACCTTCTCCATTCAGCATGTCTCCGAGGTAACAAAATGTTTTCACACCTTCCAGCTTCACACCATCTCCAAGATCCAACTCACCATTTCCTCCATCTGCAGCTCCCTCTGTGCACACCTTACACTTGAATGTAGCTGCCACACTGGTTAATGACCCTCTCAAACCTCTACATTTTTGATGAACCCACTCAGCACACATTGTACATTGAATGGAATTCACTCCGACACCCTTCCTGCACACACAGCACACGGCCACTTCCCAGTTCTTTCCACCTCACCACATGCTTTACCACTTTCCATCACCTTCGTTTTTCCGATATTCACCTTCAGACCTTTTGTCTCCATACATTCCTTCCACTTGTTCATCTTCCCCTTCAGTCCATCCATACTTTCTGCAATCAACACCAGATCATCTGCATACAACAACTCCCACGGTAAACCCTCCTTTACGTTCTGAGCCAGCACTTCCATCACAGCTACAAATAGTAGTGGACTTAGTACCGACCCTTGATGCACTCCCACCTTCACCTCAAACTCACCACTGTTCCCATCCTTCGTCCTTACAGCTGTGCGTGCTCTTTTGTACATTGCCATCACTACTCTGATCAACCATTCCTCCACTCCTAACTTCCTCAATGCCCATGTCAATATTTTGCGTGGAACCCTATCGAATGCTTTCTCCAGATCAACAAACCCAAGAAACAACTTCTTCCTCTTCTCCATGTACTTCTCCTGCAACTGCCTCACCATAAAAAGCACGTCTGTCGTTCCTCTTCCTGGCATAAATCCAAACTGCATTTCGTCAATCTTCACTTTCTTCCTTATCCTCCTCTCCAACACCCTTTCCAATACCTTCATTCCATGCTCCAATAACTTTATCACTCGATACGAGCCACAGTCCAGAGGGTCACCTTTCCCCTTGTATAGAGGGACGAGGGTACTCAGTTCCCAATCCACTGCAATGCGGCCTTCTTTCACCACCAGATTACAGATCTCTGTCATTCTCTTCACACCCCAATTTCCCACTGCCTTCAACACATCTCCCACAACTCCCATCGGATCTCCCGCTTTTCTACTCTTCATTGCTTTTATCGCTTCCTCAACTTCCCTCTCGGTTATCTTCTCTGCCGGTCCTAAAACTGGGTTACTCTCTATGTTGCCATCCCATTCATTCTCTGCATTCAACAGTATTTCCATATATCTCTTCCATCTTCCTTTAATTCCATTGGGTCCACAACGATTTCTCCCACTTCATCCTTCAAGCAACTCACCCCCATCACATCGCACCTCTCTTTCGCTATCTGCTTTGCAATCCTGAATGCCGCTCTCTGACCCTCTTCCAAATCCAAGCATTCTCCAAACATTTTCCTACATGCCTCCTGCACCTTTGCGACCTCTTTCTTTGCAGCCTTCTTGGCTGCCTTATAACTTTCATGCTCTGCCTTTTCTGCCCCCATACCCTTCCCCTTCTGCCACTCTTTGAACTTCTTCCTCTTCTCCTTTTTGCACCCAAGAAGAAAAAATTTTCAAGGCCTTGTCTGGAATCAAACTGCATCTGCTAGCTAATGATTCAGCAACTTTATCCATTGGACCACAGCAACATTTGCATGTTTTTTCTGTATACACATACACATATATACACATCAGGAATCATCACATCACATCATCACATACATATATATATATATATATATATATATATATATATATATATATATATATATATATATATATATATATATATATATATATATATATACAGTATATATATATATATATATATATATATATATATATATATATATATATATATATATATATATATATATATATATATATATATATATATATATATATATATATATATATATATATACACACACACACACACACACACACACATGTCAGTGACGCTTTGTATTGTTAATACTCAGTGTTGTTACCTATGGTACGTATCAAGAATATTTGACTGGAAAGATTCAGGTTTACAATTGCACCATGTCCTGCGATCTTGGTTATATATTCCTGCTGTGAGAGCACACTATTACTCCCAAGTTGAAATCAACCAGTTTTTCCTTCAAAACATTATTTTCTTCGTTCAATTTAATACACCAAAAAACCATGTTAGGCTGTCCTCTTGACATGAGGTTTATGTACACCTTACCTGTATATCTCAAGCCTCTTTTGTTGTCATACAGGAGACCCATGCAGCAGGAGAAATGGAGCTCGTTGTGGAGACATTGATGGCTGTTTTACTCAAAACTGTTGCTGCCGTGATATGCAAAGGGCAACGACCAGATCTTGCAGTGAGTTCCACATTGCTACTTAAAATTTCCCACTACGTCTATGATCCTCATTACACCAAGACTGTTCATCACTTGTAAATTAGCTCTCAGCAACATTTACAGCCAAGGCATTGTCCTAGAAAATCCTGCGCGTGCACCACGTACATCTGCTCTCTTTTCAAAATGGGATCATAAGTCAATGATACATCGAAACACTTCGACTTTAGCTCATCTACGACGAAGTCGAGATGAACTATTAAAGCCAGAACGTCCGTCAGTCTGTCCGGCCTTCTGGCAATGGGTCCATTAAAAGAAAAAAAATCCCGACTCCTCTGAGGTGACTCATCGGATCGTTTTGAAACTCGTTACGGTGATTCATGACGTCTATGTACAACGAGACCGGAAGTCTAATACCAGGCGTAGCTGGGCTTGTAAAATATTATAAACCACAAACGCATATGATTAGCTTTTTAAACAGTTGCTAATGCTGCTTATGACGATAAACAAAGAAATTTGGAGGAATCACGACATCTGTGAGGTAATCACAAGGGTTGGGTTAACCCTTTGAGTACGGATGACGTCCAGTGCCGCAACCCGCGAAAAAGTTTTGTGTATGGATGACGTTACTACACGTCATCGACTATACCTATAAATAGATCGTCAGTATGTGGTTGCATTCCCGTACCAAAATGCCAAATTAATCCCGTACCGGGGGTATTTTTATCAAAAAAAAATCCTGTACTCAAAGGGTTAATAACATGCTATAAAAAAACCGAGGCGAATTCCTTACTTGTGCGGGTGTTAGTCTGTACACCGCTTATCATGGAATTATGCACCATACACCACTTCAAGCCATCAACTTTGTATTCACGACATTGGGATTAAAGTATTATGGTCATATTTACTATATTTATATTATTATTATTATTATTATTATTATTATTATTACGAAAACGATACTACTGAAACGATACCACTGTATTAAGAAACCTGTGCTTAATTTGTCCGAAGCGGTCCAAAGTGTAGGCATAAAGCCTGAGGCTTATACGTACCGTATTGTTGCAAGAGACGTAACGCCGATGCTTTCGCTATTTGATGGTCATTTTAACAATCGGATTGTTTGTGTTTCACACTGAATGAAAAACGTAAAGGTAGAGCATGGCGATTGTGATATATGACAGGTTCGACGATATGTTCGGCTTGAACGAATTGGAATCAAAATGGCGGAGTGTGGAGAGTCAGCCGCCGTACTGCCGTAATGACATCAGACGTAATCACATTACCCTGTCATGTGACCAGATCCTCAGCTCTGATTGGTATACGTTTGAGGGGACATACAGTACATACATACATACATACATACAGATGGACAAACACATGTCCTAGACGGCTTGGCCATATGGGCTACACCATAAACTGAATATATCACAGCACAGCTCGGCCTGTGCAACGGAGCTCGTGTCCTTCCTGACACACTTTGACTTTTCTTTAAAGCGTTTTTTCCAAGTGAAGTTTTGCCTTCCTCTTAGGTTTGCAGCAATTTATTTCAGTAACGGTCTGATGATCAAGTAGTTTTCGTTCAAGCACTGGACATAAAAAGTTATGTTCTCAAGTTGGTCTCATCGTGTGTGTGGAAATCGACTTGCTTCCAGGTTTTAACATGGCTACCTTCACTTCTCTTTGTTCCAGGGAGAGTTTGTCTCCTGCTTGTTGGCAATGCTACGTCAGATGTCCAGCACACATTTCCAGAAGCTATTGAAGGGCATTCCTAGCAGGGATGGCTTGAAGGTGAAATAAATAATATTTTAATGCAAATACATGCTTGTGCTCTGGAGGTTTAGTTGACACAGGTGGTGGGATGGACAGACGGAGAGCAAACTCATTGTCCCCTCTGGTGAAACTGGTAAGGGACGAATAATTGTGCATGCGATAATTCTTGAAGAGTGTGTGTGTGTGTGTGTGTGTGTGTGTGTGTGTGTGTGTGTGTGTGTGTGTGTGTGTGTGTGTGTGTGTGTGTGTGTGTGTGTGTGTGTGTGTGTGTGTGTGTGTGTGCGCGCGCAGGGATTATCCTGGAGGATTTTAGCAATGGGAGAAAATCTCTCTGTGTACAAAACAATGAGATTTTTTCCAAACACGATGGGATTATACAAAATTGTTTTGAGATAAAATTTTACTCGCGCTCGTCAAATCTTATTATTCTCGGGGTATTAATTAAAAATAAATATGGTGAAGAAAACAAAGACTTGTGTGTTTCTATTCTGTATTCAAATAGACTGTCTCACTCCCTGTGGCTTTTATTGCGTAAATGATGAACCATGGCACAGATATGTTTAACACATAAGTTGCATTGAATTAGCACATTTGATCACATTTAATAATACTGATTGAAAACATCAAAACTCATGTCGTTTGATCACATGACAATGTCCGTCTCCCTGAAGATAGATTGTTATCATAAGACAAGAAACAATGTTCTTAACCTTAGGCAGTAAATCATCAGTTTTGCTGAAAAATCATGTCAATCACAATGTCCCTGGTGATCGTGTTATCAAAACCAAGAATGTTCAGTTCTGAATAAATATTGCGGTAAAGTTTTTCCGGAAGTAGCTGTCTGCACTATGGCGGCCCTGGCGACTGTCCCGCTTTCGCCATGCACGGTCACGAGCTGGATCATCCTGGTTGTCCTCCGTGTTAGAACTACTGCTGGTACCTATAAAGAATCGTTTTATACTTTGTCCATCAGGCTGTGGTTGCGGAGGTTTCTTTTTCTGCGGCATTTTCGGAAAAAGCGTAATCCAGAAACTACTGCAGACAGCGAACACGTGGTTGCCGAAAAGCCGTCGTTTAATGCCGCAAAACATCGTCACGGCTACCGTAAAGCGTGACAGGGATTAAAATGGCTACGGTCTGTTTACAGTTTAGAATCGCTTTGTCTTTGACAACTTCCAGATCTGACAAAAGCAGTAGTAAGTACACGATTTGAAACTATTTCACCTGAAAACTATACCGCGACAACTGACACGCTCTATGCGATTTTTTATCGTTCTGGCCAAAATGGTAATTGGTATGCGATATTTTCCAACTTTATGCGAGAATATCGCGGAATCGCGGCCAAAGTCAGTGTGTGTGTGTGTGTGTGTGTGTGTGTGTGTGTGTGTGTGTGTGTGTGTGTGTGTGTGTGTGTGTGTGTGTGTGTGTGTGTGTGTGTGTGTGTGTGTGTGTGTGTGTGTGTGTGTGTGTGTGTGTGTGTGTGTGTGTGTTCCACCATGACCCCACCCAAGTTTCATACTCAATTGTGGTGAATGATTTTAATGTGTGTTCCAGGGTGAGTGTGTCTTTGTTTTGTGCAGACATTGCTGGTACAGATGTTTTCTGTGTTCAGCAACTTAATGAAACCAGAGATCTTTCCTAAGGACTGGATGGACATGAGGATGGTCACCAACAGGTATTATGAAGTCACTCTCTTTTGCATAAATTTCCCACACCTTATAAAATATTTTACACAAAAGGAAGAAGAATCACAAAACTCTATGAGGGTCATCCCAAAAGTTCTGTCACCTAGCTGGTATGTTTTGAAGTCAAAGTTCTTGGTGATCACAAAATGTATTTGTGTACTGTCTCGTTATTCACTCTTTGGTAAATATCATGTATCTCACACTATTTCCTTTTCAAGAACCTGGCCATGACAGAAAGTTTTGGCAAAGCCGACATTCCAATTTTCGTTAAACTCTTGGCAATGCAGAAGAAATATTCACATAAAATCCATCAGTAATTTAAAAAAACCAAAAACCCATATACTAAGCTTTGGTGAAAACGTTTACCACATGCTGAAGATGTTGCAGTGAAGACATCGACGTCCACCATCAAAAACACTTGAAAATTAAGGATTCTATGCTGGAATGAAAAGTGGGCTGACCACGACATGGAGCACATTGACGAGGCTGGGGAAGCACATTGACGAGGCTGGACATATATGTTGAAGAATGTAACATAATAACATTGCAAAGTACCCACCCTACAGGCGATCTTGGTCCAAGCATGCAACACGTTCTTCTGACACATGCCTTTATTTAGGTGGTGTATAGGCAATAGATCGCTGCCTCAATCACTCCCTAAAATAAAATAGAGCAAGACCGATAGTCTCATAATGGCGTAGCGGGCATTGTTTGAATATTTAGTCTGGTGGGGATACCAGTTAGCAGTTAGCAAATAATTTAAGTATTAAATTTTTTCTTCAATAAATTCCACATTTCTGTGCCACCTTCAGTCAAACCTTCTCCCGGGCTACTCCCTCCTCCGGTATGATAGACCTGAGCCTCGTCCTGGAGGCGGGGTTGCTATCTTTATCAAAAACTCTCTTCCTCACTCGCCCTGCACTGCACTCTCTCCACCTCACCCCCAGGAATACCTCTGGCTACGGCTTCCCCTTCGCTCCCACCTCTTGTTCATATGTGTGTTGTACCGTCCACCAAACAGTGATGACTCCATCTACATCTCGCTGTCTGATGATATGGACCAACTTCTATCTACTCATCCCAACTCTCTCTTCCTCATATGTGGTGATTTCAACTGTCATCATGCCAGTTGGCTGGGTGTGGGTACCTCTCTCACCAGCCATGGCTCCTCAGCAAAGGACTTCTGCGACTCTCTGGGACTGACACAATCTGTCAATTTCCCGACCCGGATCTCAGTCAACGGAACATCTTCTCTTCTGGACTTGGTTATGACTAACTTCCCTGAAAATGTCTGCTGCTCTTCTTCTGCTCCGATCGGATCATCTGATCATGTCCTTGTTAAAGTGGACATCTCTCTGACCATCCTCAGGGAGCCTGCTCAGCGTCGACGAGTCTGGCATTTCACTCAGGCCAACTGGCACGGTCTTCAAGCAGCCATCAATCATCTGGACTGGTCTCCCATCTCTACCACCTCTGACATCAACTCATCCTGGGAATTCTTCCAAAGTAAATTGCTCTCTCTCATGCACAGATTTATCCCATCTCGTCTTCAGTTGTCATACCCTTCCTCCCGTCCATGGTACACGGAATCTTGTGGTGAGGCTGTTGCCCAGAAACAACTTGCGTTCGTCTCCTGGAAAGCAAATCCAACGGAAGGAAATCTCATTTCTTTTCACAAAGCCCAAAACAAGTGTGTGTCCACCCTCAGGAGAGCCAGGAAACAATATCTCTCCGTTCTCAAGACCGAACTCTCTTATCTGTCTCCCTCTTCCAAATCCTGGTGGCGTCTGGTCAAATCCGTTTCTGGTGTTTGTTCCCCCTCCATCCCCTCCCTTACCTCAAACGGCTACACAGCTGACTCCGCACGTGAAAAAGCTGAATGCCTCAACTCTGTGTTTGCCTCTAAATCTTGTGTCCCAAACCCATCCCTCTCTGTACCCACCATACCCAGTCGTACCCTGCTGCTCCTGGACTCCGTGTCCTTTCCTCCTGACAAGGTGGAAAAGTTTCTGTCAACCCTCGACTCTGATTCTGCAACTGGACCCGACGGCATCAGCCCACGGGTCCTAAAATCCTGCTCTGCTGCTCTATCTCACCCTCTCTCTGTTCTCTTCACCCTCTCTTTTGCTCAAGGTCAACTGCCATCTGCTTGGAAATCAGCCAACATCACCGCTTTGCACAAAAAAGGTGCAAAAACAGATCCTAGCAACTACAGACCAATCAGCCTTCTCCCAATTATCAGCAAAGTCATGGAATCCATCATTGCTTCGGATATGAAATCTTTCCTCTTCTCCAATGGCTTGATCTCTGATCATCAATTTGGTTTCAGACCAGGTCACTCTACTCTGGACATGCTGCTTCTGCTGTCTCAACAATGGATGGAGGTCCTCAATGCCAAACAGGAAATTAGAGCTGTCTCCCTCGACATATCACGTGCCTTCGACACGGTCTGGCACCCCGCTCTGCTCACCAAACTCTCCTCCTTTGGTATGCATGGAAATCTCCACGCATGGCTGGCGGACTTCCTCTCTAGTCGTCGTCAACGTGTGGCCCTGAATGGGTTTCTCTCATCTCCTCTTCCTGTTCAGGCTGGAGTTCCCCAAGGCAGTGTTCTGGGCCCCGTGCTTTTTCTGGTCTTCATCAATGATCTCTCTGACTCTCTCGAAAATCCTCTCTATCTCTTTGCTGATGACTCCACTCTCTGCCGCTCCATTCCTCTTCCCTCAGATCGGCAGTCTGCTGCCTCCTCACTCTCTGAAGACCTGGACAAAATCACAGACTGGTCAAACAAGTGGAACATGTCTTTCAATCCTGACAAATCTCACACTCTTACTATGTCTCTCCGAAAAGATCGACTGGACAACCCTCCCATCTACTTTCTCAACAATCCTCTCCAAGAAGTTCTGTCGCTCAAGATTTTGGGTCTCACTATCTGCCATGATCTTTCTTGGGAAAACCACATTTCCAAGCTGGCCTCCAAAGCCAGTCGCCGACTGGGCATCCTCCGTCGTGCGAAGTCCTTCCTCGGCACACCTGAGCTCCTCACCACATACAAGGCTTTCATCCGCAGCTCAATGGAATACTGTTCTCCCCTATGGGCCGGTGCTCCTGCCTCACACCTAGCTCGGCTTCACGCTGTTGAAACCAAAGCTTTCAGAATTATTGGAATCTCCCGCGATGAAGCTATCTCTGAGGGCCTTTCACTCACTCACCGCAGGCAGGTAGGTGGTCTTTCTGTCTTCTACCGACTCCTCTCCGGCCTTGCACCCCCAGCTCTCTCTGTGCTCTGTCCCCCAAATATTCCTACAGGTCGCACAAGATCTGCCAGCAACCCTCTGATGGTTAAACTGTCGAAATCTCGGCTCTCTGCTCACCTTCACTCTTTCATTCCTCTTTTCTCCCGCCTCTGGAACAAACTCCCTCACTCCCTTCAATCCCACTCCTCCCTCCAGGTCTTTAAAACAGCTGTTCACCACCATCTCTTATCTTCCCCCATCCAAAACCTTGATCTTTTCTACCCCCGCTAATTCACCCCAGATCCACCTTGTTTGAAATTCCAACTTCTTTCCTGGAAGTCCTGGCAGTGTCCATATGTATTATACCTCTCCCACCGCCCCCTTCCCATGCCCCCCCCCCCCCCAAAGCCCTCGCCCTCTCTCAGATCTCTCGATGTCTCCATGTCTCTCGGTCCCTGCTCTCAAATGTTGTGTTTGTGTCCTTCCCCCTCTCTCCCCATCTTGTCCACCGCTCCCGATGTTATATGTTTTATGTGTCGGTTTGTCTTTCTGTGTGATTAATGTTCGCTCTTTCACGAGCCTCGATCTTGTATACAAAAAAAAAACAAAAAAAAAAAAAACGTCATGCATTGACAGCAGGTTCGTGGAGGACTTAGAGTAAATACGTACCCAGTCTGAATCTTGCTATATCCATTCAATGGCGAAACTGCAAATGGGCACTCTGGGAATGACACGGGTGGAATCCATTACGTCATTTCCTCATTCGGCTTTGAACTCAATATCTCTATATTTTCATTCCAAACAGCATCGTTCATCATTCCAATCACAAACTAATACTATGGTATTAATATATCAAAATATAATGTTAAATGACGATTGTATTGAGATATTATCAAACCAGCAAATCGTCGTCATCTGTTCACTTCCGGATTCGGGAGCAAGGTCCATGTCGATAACATTTCAAAATCAAAATTGTATTGAGGAATTTCTGAAACCTCCTACCTACCTTACGGCACCCGCTGGGACCCCAAAACATTCCATGGAAAGTTATTATATTTGCTTTTATTAAAATATGCAACTGTAATGGTTACTAAATGCTGTCCCCCTGTCATATGACCAGATTCTCAGCTCTGATTGGTGGACGTTTCTTTGGGACATACATACATACATACATACATACATACATTGCATACGTACACCGGGCGAACAGACAAACACTGTTCCAGACAGCTTTGCCCTACAGGCTACACCATAAAAACATGGGTTGTGTATGAAGGAAAAACATGTGTACTGCTTATAACCACCTTTAGAGGCCATTTTTCCCTGCAAGCAGGGGTTGGCCTTTTTCGGGAACCGTGGTTGTTGTTGTTTTTTGGTCCCCTTTTTGAAGAAATGTTTTACGGCCGGATGCCCTTCCTGACGCCAACCCTTTTTGCCGCCTTTAACGACAAACAGGGAATTACCAGTGAACTGGTACTCAATTAGCCGACCTCGGAAGGATGACAGGCTGAGTCAACCCCCCTGGCGTTAATTCAGTGATCGACCGGGATTCGAACCCAGGATCCTAGGATCCTAAGCCGGCACCCTAGCCGCTAGCCCAACACCAGGGATAACAACACTGCTTATGTGCATATATAATACATCATGGCTATATAGTTCGGATAATTTCAATTCCCTCCCTCCCACACCTCCAAAGGAAGAAAATTCCAGCATGAGCAGAATTTTTTTCCCCCAAACTTGATGGAATCAAACGAAACTTGCACAGGCACAACTTCATGGTGGCCATATAAATCCCTGAAAGTTTCAGCTTCCTTAGTCAAATCCTCCCAGAGGAGTAGATAAAACATACATAAAACATACTCTCCGTCCATTACATATGGAATGATAGATGGCCCCATGCCTGATGACAAGGTCATTTATGGCTGCAAAAATAAAGCTGGATCCAGATAGACAGGTGTTTTTTTTTTCCTTGATCTAAGGATCCTAGAGAAGTTAGTACACATGTATACTGTATCGAAGGAGCAGGAAAGAAATCCTGGTGTTAGCTTAACGGTCATATTAGGGTGGGAAATCAAATGAGGTTGTTTGACATTTTTGCTGCGGAGAGATCACCTTGAAGGTCTTCAAAAGAGTGCAATCACCTGATAACTTAGCTGGAAGATGGTCAGTCAATAGAAAATGTGTTAATATGACCCTGTATGGACTTTAGGGAAACACATATGGGTGATGTGAGCCCACAATATGGCAAATAATTTAATTCCACATTCAGCAGCTGTTGTGGGATGGCAGATTGCCATTGATGATATCACAAAAAATGTGGAGTTCTCTTCTATTTTACCATGAAGGACATTTCATTACCCTCGCATTGTTTAAGTTTTCACTTCAAAGTTTGACACGCATGTGCCGGTTGTCTGCAGTGTGATTGTGAAAGCTCTTCAACACCTCTCTACTGCCCTGCACCAGAATTTCATGAATGACGACTTTGACTTCCAGGTATAAGGTCTTTTAGTTATTTTGGACTAACTTTCAGCTTGTTTGTCAAGTTAACTTGCATGTTACCCTTCAGTGATATGATCATTGTGCCGGCCACCTTAGTGACAGGGGACCATTTCTCACTCCCTCACAGTTACACGGCACCATTTCTAAGATCAGATCATATCACTACACAGTGGTGCGTTGTTAAACCCTAAAGAATGACAACAACAGTATTTCATAAGAAGAACATTAACCAAGAGAGAGTGAGATGGGGGGGGGGGGGGGGGGGGGGTGGCATGCTCCCAATTTCAATATGACAGTGCCGAAGATGTCTTTGACTTCGCACAGCAGTAAGCACCAACATGGCGGCCATAGTATATAAATTGTGGGTGGAGTCAGGTGAACTGTCCAATCAATGGGTGGAACACAGACGCACATACGCATGGCTCCTTTTATAGTATGGATGATTGGTTCTTTGTTCTAAAGTACCCTACTTCCTGATATTTTTCTTCTTTTTTCCCCTTTTCCTGTCTGTCTGATGTAGGTTTGGAGTTTGTACTTCTCCTTGGCTGTGCTATTTATTAGTCAGCCAAGCTTACAGCTCGAGTGCTTCTCTGCCAGCAAAAGGAACCGTATTTCGTCCAGGTTAGATGATCTCGAAATCCTCGTTGCTTCCATCTACGTAATTTGCTATTCCTCCACCTGTATGTTGACCTGTGCTGTTTTTCAGGTACAGTGACTTAAGAGTGACCATGGGCCAGGATATCCGTCACATGTGGCAACAGCTTGGTGAGGCACAGCCACAGTCTCTCTGTAGTGGCCCTAGAGCATTTAGTACAAATGTAGGAAGGCTACTTCATTGTTTCTCCAAAAACAAGAAATGATACATTTCAAAGCTAAAGTACAGAAGGTAAAATAGATTCTAAAGGTAGAGTAAAACGTTGCAGTTTGGGAGATTTTTGAAACAGGAAAATGGCTTATGAGCCCCAAAATAAAGGTCATTAAACTCACCTGGCTCCTCAAAATAGTTTGTCTTCCGCAGGGGACAACAAGTCACACTTTGTCCCAGGATTCCTTGGGCCCTTCCTCGAAGTCACTCTGGTTCCTCAAGCTGAACTCCGGGCACTGTTAATTCCCATCTTCCATGATATTATGGATTGTGAGCAGCGGAGAAATGGTGCCTTCAAACAGGTCACGGCTCACTTCTTTCCCCATCGCATATTAAACAATATCTTAAAAAACGTCACATCCTATTGCCTTTCTCACCATAAGCTGAATATATTTTGGCATTTTATTTTATTCTTTATTTTGTTTTTCCTTCCATTTACCTGTGTGATGCAGAAAAATTCCGAGTTTTCCTTTGAATTGTGTTCTGACATCTTTCCCACACAACAAATCAGGGCAGTATCAAAAGAAACTGTCTTTAAATGTTAAAATTGAGCTCTTTTATGGAAGGTCTTACCCAATTTGACTGCTCAGAATTTCTCCTGTTGGCTGATGGATATAAGATGTCTGTTTTTGGTGGCTAGCAACAGTGTGTGTGTGATTGTAGTTATAATTGCTGTAATTTTATTCCCCATACGAGAAACACCCGTCCATACAGGAGCGTAATACACCCTTCCTCTGGCAGGGGTCAATAAAGCACTTCCACCACAACACGTGTACAATGCAACATTGCATGTCATCTCCACAGCTGAGTTGTAATACCCTTCGCCCCCATCGGATGGCGCTATACAATATATACAGTATTTACATAGAGAATTGGCTGCGTCATCCGCTCCTACTGGCTGGATGATCTTCTTTGCATGCAAAATGCACCAACACATGAGCGCCGCGGTGGAGCGTTGCGTTTTTGAAATTCAGTGATGCGTCATTCTAATGAATGATGACATCTATAAAGTGTGTGCTGCCCCTCAGGTGGATGCTAAGCCGAGGGGTTTTTTCCCGTCGCTGGTGAGCGGTTGTTAAAGACACTATGGTGTCTTTCATGATGAGGGGGTGAATTACCGCCAGAACCCAGACCAAATCCAAATTTCTGCCACCTCCAGTCAAACATCAGATCTGGTCAACCGGTTTGTGAATGACTTGGGCCAAAACGTTTCCCTTCCGACCCACATGTATGCCAGAATAATCAGGGCTGGTAAAGTAGTCGTAGTAGTCCATAGTAGTAATAGTAGTAGTAGTAGTAGTAGTAATAGTAGTAGTCTGTAGCAGTAGTAGTAGTACGAGCCTGCAGTAGAAGCAGTAGTCTGCAGTAGTCGTAGTAGTAGTAGTAGTAGTAGCCCGCAGTAGTCTGCAGTAGTAGCAGTAGTCTTCAGTAGTAGTAGTAGTAGTAGTAGTAGTCTGCAGTAGTCTGCAGCAGTAGTAGTAGTAGTAGTAGTAGTCTGCAGTAGTAGTAGTAGCCCACAGTAGTCTGCAGTAGTCTGCAGTAGTAGTAGTAGTAGTAGCAGTAGTAGTAGGCCGCAGTAGTCTGCAGTAGTAGTAGGCCGCAGTAGTCTGCAGTAGTAGTAGTAGCCTGCAGTAGTAGCAGTAGTCTGCCGTAGTAGTAGTAGTAGTAGTAGTAGTAGCAGTAGTAGTAGGCCGCAGTAGTCTGCAGTAGTAGTAGGCCGCAGTAGTCTGCAGTAGTAGTAGTAGCCTGCAGTAGTAGCAGTAGTCTGCCGTAGTAGTAGTAGTAGTAGCAGTAGTAGTAGGCCGCAGTAGTCTGCAGTAGTAGTAGGCCGCAGTAGTCTGTAGTAGTAGCCTGCAGTAGTAGCAGTAGTCTGCCGTAGTAGTAGTAGTAGTAGCAGTAGTACTAGGCCGCAGTAGTCTGCCGTAGTAGTAGCAGTAGTAGTAGGCCGCAGTAGTCTGCAGTAGTAGTAGTAGCCTGCAGTAGTAGCAGTAGTCTGCCGTAGTAGTAGTAGTAGTAGCAGTAGTCTGCAGTAGAAGTAGTAGTAGTAGTAGTAGTAGGCATAGTAGTAGTAGCCCGCAGTAGTCTGCAGTAGTAGTAGTAGTCTGCAGTAATATTTGTAGTCTGCAGTGGGAGTAGTAGTTGTCTGTAGTAGCAGTAGTCTGCAGTAGTAGTAGTAGTAGTAGTAGTCTGCAGTAGTCGTAGTAGTAGTCTGTAGTAATATTTGTAGTCTGCAGTAGGAGTAGTAGTAGTCTGTGGTAGCAGTAGTCTGCAGTAATATTTGTAGTCTGCAGTAGGAGTAGTAGTAGTCTGTGGTAGCAGTAGTCTGCAGTAATATTTGTAGTCTGCAGTAGGAGTAGTAGTAGTCTGCAGTAGAGGTCTGCAATAGTAGCAGTAGTAGCACTAGTCTGTAGTAGTAGCACTAGTCTGCAGTAGTAGCAGTAGTCTGCAGTAATAGCAGTAGTCTGCAGTAGCAGTAGTCTGCAGTAGTAGCAGTAGTCTGCAGTAGTGGTCTGCAGTAGTAGTAGTCTGCAGTAGAGGTCTGCAGTAGTAGTAGTAGTAGTAGTCTGCAGTAGAGGTCTGCAGTAGTAGTAGTAGTCTGCAGTAGAGGTCTGCAGTAGTAGTAGTAGTAGTCTGCAGTAGAGGTCTGCAGTAGTAGTAGTAGTCTGCAGTAGTAGTAGTAGTCTGCAGTAGTAGCAGTAGTCTGCAGTAGAGGTCTGCAGTAGTAGTAGTAGTCTGCAGTAGTAGCAGTAGTCTGCAGTAGAGGTCTGCAGTAGTAGTAGTAGTCTGCAGTAGTAGTAGTAGTCTGCAGTAGTAGTAGTAGTCTGCAGTAGCGGTCTGCAGTAGTAGTAGTAGTCTGCAGTAGTAGTAGTAGTCTGCAGTAGTAGCAGTAGTCTGCAGTAGAGGTCTGCAGTACTAGTAGTAGTCTGCAGTAGTAGTAGTAGTCTGCAGTAGAGGTCTGCAGTAGTAGTAGTAGTCTGCAGTAGTAGTAGTAGTCTGCAGTAGTAGCAGTAGTCTGCAGTAGAGGTCTGCAGTAGTAGTAGTAGACTGCAGTAGAGGTCTGCAGTAGTAGTAGTAGACTGCAGTAGAGGTCTGCAGTAGTAGCAGTAGTCTGCAGTAGAGGTCTGCAGTAGTAGTAGTAGACTGCAGTAGAGGTCTGCAGTAGTAGTAGTAGACTGCAGTAGAGGTCTGCAGTAGTAGTAGTAGACTGCAGTAGAAGTCTGCAGTAGTAGTAGTAGACTGCAGTAGAGGTCTGCAGTAGTAGCAGTAGTCTGCAGTAGAGGTCTGCAGTAGTAGTAGTAGACTGCAGTAGTAGTAGTAGTCTGCAGTAATATTTGTAGTCTTCAGTAGTGGTAGTCCAAAGTTTTGCACAGTAGTCCGCTCTGTTAGGTTTTCAGTACTGATCAGCTCACTCGCTGCTGCACTTCCTCTTGTTTCTGGGTGATATGGCAATGTTTGTGCCAATGGGACCAATTTTTCTTTGCCCAAAAGCATGCAGTAAGTGGAAACCAATTTTCTGCAGGTGGAGGCAGAACTCATTGACAAGCTGGATGGGCTTCTTTCTGAGGGCCGTGGTGACGCTGATTATCGTGAACTCCTCAGCCTCATGTAGGTTTTCAGAGCTTGGGTCCCACCGCATGCATTGGTAGTGGAATGTTATATCCAGACTCGTTTTGCTTCATTCATAGCCACAGCCACAACCACAGCAGACGCTGCCAAACAATGTGAGATACCGGCAACATCCAATATACCACTTGGCAAAGATATCCGCTTGATATAAAATGGCAATACAAGTGCTGATATTGTGAAAAGTAGTTTTTATTTGCCGAAACTGTACATTCATAGAGATAAAAGTTTTGTGTATACTTTATAGGATTTGGTGATTTGAGGACTTGAGAAGGTTTCGGATCATCATTACCATCTGTATATAGAATAAGCTTTGAAGGTTATTGTACAATTGGAATCAGAGCCTTAATCATACGGCTGGATGATGCTGCGTCAGCATCTTAGGCCGTGAAACATGGCAATTTATCTTGCCGGATAAATGGCTTCCGTTGGACACCTACGGAGAATACATGAAAATATGATTTTCCAAACAAATTCCATTTTCTCAATCCGAATATGAATGTCGTCACTTTCGGCAAAGTGGCACATAGGCCTCTATTTTGCTCTTAAAGATGCGACGTCACCAACCTTGCACACCACGGGAGACCTTCCCACAAAACGTACTTCTATTATATTTGTCATTAGTCATTCCAATAGGTATAGACAACGCTACTTCAGTACATGTAGCATGAACACTCTCGCATGACGGGTGAAAGTCACTTAGAAAGTGTCTGTCTGTTTGGCTTCAAATCAATTTAAAGGTGTAGGAGACTTCATGATGAATAAGAATAGAACTGCAAAATTCTGCTGAGCAGAACTGTCAGGTGCATATAAAAGGCCCCTTTATATGGTATCGATTTTGGGTGATATGGCAATGCCGTGTGGCAAACTATAGAAAATAAGGGACATTGAAAAAAAATCTCGTGTGCATGCTGGACTACCCTTGTGATGTCTGTCCCACGTGGTTTTTTAAATGTTACACATGAGTAATTAGGAAATGTGTCATTTCACAAATTTTTACCCCATATTTAGGACTTTGGTCTTCGAGAAATGTCCCATAGATGACCCAAACCAATTCACTATGGATATATAACTATTATTTATGAATAATTATTTACACCAGGTGTTCTTACCTTTTTTTAAAGTCGATAATGTATTACAACAAATGCAATATAACTAATATTTCAGAATGGACGCAATTCATGAGCCCATTGTTTGTTGTTCATTGAACAAAGAAAAAAACAAAATGTTATTTTCGAAACGATTAAAACGAAAGGCTAGAGGTGCATGCTGCTTTGAACATACCGAAAGGCAACATGGATATGGTACATGGCAACATGGTGCATGACAACATGGTATATGACGCACACATCGCCTCTTAGCTGTTCAGCCTAGATTTGAATCTCGGTCCAGTCATAAATTCTCGTCGTGGTCTTTTGCAGACAGAACAATTCTTCAATGCGTGCACCGACCCTCAGATGGATGCTAAACTGGACATTCCGTCTGTGGGCATTAGTTAGTAGACGTCAAAGATGCCACAGTGTCCTTCGCGGAGAGTACGCAAGCGACTGCCGGCCCATACCAAATTACAAATTCCTGCCCTAACCGACATGGGGCACCTCATCGGCGGCATAGCCACACTCCCAGAAATTATGGAAACCAACAGCCACTTCCTAGGGTATCAATGCATAGGGAAGAATAGACTTAGTTGGTCCACCATTATTGTTGCCATGCATATTCAGCACCTGCTTGTTGATTGCATCATTTCTAGGGGTTGGGGCATGCCTTGCTTCCGATGCAATACACCACCATTAGATCAGGACAGAGACTTGTGATTCAGCTAGCATACCAGGACTCAATGGTATACCTCTAATGGTATAATGGTGTATTAGGTATACCTCTAATGGTATACCTCAATGCTAGCATACCTATTTCGAAAAGGTACTGTCAGATCTTTAATGCCGATTAGTTAAACTTATGTTTTTTAGCCACGTTGAGCATTGTCTCGTGATAAAACATTGTGGCAGAGATTGCAAATTGAATTGTGTTCTAACTAGTCCTTGGATGACCCAATGCAGGAGGCTGTCTGTCCCAGTGCTTATTGTGTCAATAATGCCATGCTGCCCTGATGCTTCAATGGAGATCTTCAGAGGGAATGGGGGAGATGTGTTGATGATTGTGTGATGTTCTTCAATAAATGGTGTTTTATTTGTTTTGTTTTGTTTGTTTTATGCTTCCTGGAACTAGAACTCCATTGTTTGGGCCTTACCCAAGGTATGCACAAATGGCTTCACTGTTGAAGATCTCATTGTGAAATGTTTCATTTGGTCTCTGAAATCCCATACACCTATGGTTCATGTTCTTGTATAAATGGAATTTAAATATTGTTAAAGTGTTCCCATGAACCATGATATATATGAACGTGTTTCCATGAATCATGGGTGGTAATAATGTGTTTCCATAAACAATGATAGATGCATGCAATAGGTTAGCAATAAATACTTTGAAGATTTCCTGAAGTGTTCTCGAAATTGAGTTTAGATCACCATTAATTTGGTGCTATGGTTTGTTCCACTGGCAGTTTGCTGGAGCGCATTGAGCAAGAGACATGGCGGGAAAGTGGGGCATCGTTCATCCATTCTGTGACGCGTCTTATGGAGCGACTACTCAATTACAGGCATGAGAATGGCAACGCTGCATTGCATCTCGACTGTGATTTATTAAAGGCTGACTGTTGTTTTCTGCATTGGAAATGTTGAAGAACTTGGACCATTCACATTTTGTTACCCGTGCAATGCCGTGCGCGCTGTGAGCTCATATGTAGATTATTTTATACTAGTGGGGTCACCCGTGGGAATCCCATGGGCATGGACGTGTGTGACATTTCGACATATTGAGTTGGATGCTGCACCTGCACATTCAGTTTCACAAAATGGTTACTGGCAATTGATCAGATGCACAAATGATGTAATCTACACAATGTATTTACTTCTGATAACATGTGAATGCATGTGCGTGCACACCTACACACACACACACATACACACATATACACACACACACACATGTACACCCACACACATATATACACACACATACATACACACATACACACATATACACCCACACACGTACACCCACACACATACACACACACACACACACACACACACACACACACACACACACACACACACACACACACACACACATGCATACACACACACAAACACACACACACACACACACACATGTATACACACACGTACACCTAAACATGTCCCACGGTACATGTATATATCCCATATCCCACATGTATATACATGTTTAAAGTGGACGTGCCCCTCCGTCCTCCTCCCTCCCTCCTCCCTCTTCCCTCCCACCTCCCTCCCGCCTCCCTCCTCCCTCCCTCCTCCCTCCTCCCTCCTCCCTCCTCCCTCCTCCCTCCCTCCCTCCTTCCTCCCTCCTTCCTCCCTCCGTCCTTCCTCCCTCCTCTCTCCCTCCCTCCCTCCTCCCTCCTCCCTCATCCCTCCTCCCTCCTCCCTCCTCCCTCCTCCCTCCTCCCCCCTCCGCCCGGCAACGCCGGGTACTTCTGCTCGTAACTAATAAAATAAAAACAAAGAAATATCTCAGCAATTTCCCGTCTGTTAATTTATATATTTTACAAATGTGAATTACACGTCCATGCACATATATATATATATATATATATATATTGTGGCGGGCACAAGGGGCAATAATTCCGTGTACCAGTGGGTGGCGCGAGCGTCCAGGCGGGGAACGAAAGCACATGCCTCACCTTTCGACCGATCGGCCACGCCCGGGGATTAGGCGTGGCCTCAGGACATATATGCGGGCTCTAAGCTCGAGCCCGCCCAGTGCTGAAGTACGAGCTTTGAATAAAGACTCTTTGTTATATAAACGCGTTGTGGCCTACCTCTCTGGCAATCGAGTCGTGTGTGCACAGCACCACACTGGTGACCCCGATTGGTTCAGCCGTTGCTGACCACCGAACGCGCCATGGCTACCAACGCCGTCGCAGTCAAACTCCCGGAGTTTTGGGAAGCGCAAGCCGACGTTTGGTTTTTGCAAGCCGAAGCTCAATTCCAACTCCGAGGCATAACGGCGGACGAGACCCGGTACTACCACGTGGTCGCCGCCCTCGGGCCCGGCACTGCCGCCCGAGTCGTGTCCATCCTTTGGCGCCCGCCGGGCGACAACAAGTACGAGGCGCTCAAACGTCTCCTCATCGCCACGTTAGGGCTCACGGAGATCGAACGGGCCGACCGCCTCCTCGACCTTCCCGCCCTCGGCGACACACGACCATCCGTCCGGATGGATTCCATGCTGTCCCTGCTTGGAGACCAGCCCCCGGATTTCTTATTCCAGGCGCTTTTCCTACGCCAGCTACCTGCACAGGTACGCCTCGCGCTGGCCGGTTCCAAAATAAAGGAACCCCGCGCCCTGGCCGTAGAGGCCGACAAGTATTTCGCGGCCTGCTACACACGGTCGGTGGACGGTGCTGCCGTAGTGGATCCCGGTGCGGAGGCTCCAGCGCCCCCGGTTTCCCTCGTGGCCGCTGCTACGTCCCGTCCACTACCGCCTCCACCACCACCACCGCCGCCGGCACGGCTGCCGCGGCCGTTAGCGCCGCAAACCTGGTGCTACTACCATGCCAGGTTCGGCCGCCAGGCTAAAACGTGTCGCCCGCCATGCTCTTTTGACGGGTCGGGAAACGACCGGCGCTCACTTGCGGCCATGAGCGTTGGCCATTCCGGCAGCCTCCTTTTCATCACGGACACCTTGTCCGGGTGCCGTTTCCTTTGCGACACAGGAGCGCAGGTAAGCGTCCTCCCCGCCTCCGCGTCCGACAAGCAAACCGCGGGCTGGGGCCCCGCTTTGCTTGCCGCCAACGGTACACCCATCCGCACATTCGGGAAGCGTTGCCTCTCACTGCGGTTCAGAGGGCAGCGCTTTCAATGGTCGTTCGTGACCGCCAGCATGCCAATGGCCCTGCTGGGCGCGGACTTCCTATGTGCGAATGGGCTGTTGGTCGACGTGAAGCACAGACGGCTCGTCCAGGCCGAAACCTTCAACTCGCTCGCTTGTTCGCTGAGCGGCTCGTTGAGCGGCTCACCGAGCGGCTTGCCAAGCGGCTTGCTGGATGGTTCTGTCCCGGGGAGTTTAGTTTGCACGCTTCCGGCAGCGGACGACTTTACCCGCCTCCTAGCCAGTTTCCCGGCCCTCACGCAGCCCACCTTCTCAGCGGTGGCCGTTAAACACGGGGTGGAGCACCATATACCCACGGTCGGGCCGCCGGTCTATGCCCGGGCACGTCGACTCGACCCCACGAAGCTCGCCGTGGCGAAAGCGGAGTTCGCCACGCTGGAGCGGCTGGGGATCATTCGGCGCTCCAACAGCACTTGGGCTTCTCCTCTGCACATTGTGCCAAAGCCCGGCAGGGGATGGCGGCCGTGAGGGGACTACCGCCGGCTCAATGATGCCACCACCCCCGACCGCTACCCGGTCCCGCATATCCAGGACTTTTCCGCCCGGTTGGCAAACACGACCATGTTTTCCAAGGTGGACTTCATCCGGGGCTACCACCAGATCCCCGTCGAACCGGACGATGTCCCGAAGACGGCCGTCATCACCCCTTTCGGCCTCTTCGAGTTCCTGAGAATGCCTTTCGGGTTGAAGAATGCGGCCCAGGCGTTCCAACGGCTTATGGACAGCGTCTTGCGCGACTTACCTTTCCTCTTTGTCTACATGGACGACACCCTATTCGCGAGCGCGTCCCGGGAGGAGCACCTCCTCCACCTCCGCACGCTTTTCGAACGCCTGGGCCAGCATGGCCTAATCATTAACCCCGCCAAGTGCCGTTTCGGCGTCGCCACCATCGACTTCTTGTGGCACCGCATCACCAGGCACGGGGCCGTCCCTTTACCGGCCAAGGTGGAGGCGGTCAGGGATTTCCCACGACCCCGCACGATCAAGGGGCTCCAGGAGTTCCTGGGCATGGTAAATTTTTACCACCGCTTCGTGCCCCACGTCGCCCAGCTCCTCCGCCCCCTGCACGAGGCCCTCCGGGGCAAGCCGGGCAAAGGTGACATCGCCTGGTCGGAGCCGATGGCCGCGGCGTTTGCGGGCGCAAAGCTGGCCCTGGCCGACGCCACCATGCTGGCGCACCCGGCGCCCGATGCGCCGATCGCCCTCACCACCGACGCATCGGACTACGCGGTGGGCGCGGTGCACGAGCAGTGGGTGCGTGGTGCTTGGCAACCGCTGGCATTTTTCAGCCGACAGCTTCGCCCGCACGAACGCCGCTATAGCACCTTCGACCGCGAGCTGCTCGGGCTCCACCTAGCGGTCCGACACTTCCGCCATCTGCTGGAGGGCCGCCCGTTCACGGTCCACCTCGGGGTCCATTTTTATTTAAATTATACAATGGACTACAAAATGTAAATGTTTCATGATATTTGTTATATTATATCACCTTTATCTATCAATATTGTTGAAATGAAGATCAAATAGCTGTATGTTGAAATATGTTGAAAAAGTCAAAACTTTACATGGGGTGTACTTACTTTTTCACGTGACTGTATAGACACACTATCCGAAAGCACCCGGCGTTGCCCGGGTTCTTTTTGAATGAATTTACTACTATAATTCAGCTTTTACCTGCGGCCGTAGAAGATTGACTACTATAATTCAGCTCAGCTTTTAATTGTGAAATGGGCCCAGCCCGGCCAAAGTGGCCTCGACCGGCCTCGCCACCTAGCCGATAACCTTCCCGGGGCCCATCCCGACATTTTTAGTTCTTTTTGAATGAATTTACTACTATAATTCAGCTTTTACTCACGGCCATAGAAGATTGACTACTATAATTCAGCTCAGCTTTTAATTGCGAAATGGGCCCAGCCCGGCCAAGGCGGCCTCGACCGGCCTCGACACCTCGCCTATAACCTTCCCGGGGCCTGTCCCGACATTTTTTGTTTCAGAGGTTTCCTCTGATCTTTCACCGTTCAGGAGATTAGTGTGTGCAGACAAACAAACAAACAAACAAAAACTTTTTAATATATATAGAGTGATATGTATATTTTTATATATGTATGTATGTATGTATGTATGTATGTATGTATGTATGTATGTCTGTATGTATATTTTTATGTATGTATATTTTTATGTATGTATGTATGTATGTATGTCTGTATGTATATATGTATGTATGTGTATATCTATATCTATATATATATATATATATATATATATATATATATATATATATATATATATATATATATATTGTTACGGTTTTTAGAAGTTTCACTAGTAAATTTGAGTAAATGTTTCCCTCATAAATGTCCCCCTGTAAATATTCCCATCAATTGGCTTGTTAAAGATCGCACCCTCGTTAAGGATCTGTTCCCAGTAGTTGAATCTGCATTGCATTAATCAAATAAGATAGGTCCCTTTCAATTTCTCCAAATCGCCTCACCCACGCTTCAAAGTGACAGTCGGGCAGCCTTCGCTGCCCCTTGGTTTGGCTCGTTTGACTCCCCACCAGCCGCCAGTAGCCATGCGGTCAAGCCGAGAAAGAAGGGGGAGGAGCCACCAGAACAAGGTGTGGCAAGTCGGTTCGTCATCGGAGGTGGAGTCAGCAAGCCCTTGCCGGCCAACCAGCACCGCGGTGAGCCAACCGGTAGGCGTGTTATCAGAGCCGGCGGCTTGATTTCCAACACAGCAATAAAAGCGGCTGCAAGGGACTGCTTGGCGAGTTGATTTGAGTGAGAGAGTTCCGAAGAAGGAGAGAGGAGAGGGTACGAGTTGGGTGAGAAGGTGCAACCTGAATAAGAGAGTCGGTGAGAAGGCACGAGAGAGACTAAGCTGCGCGGAGCTGCTTCGGAAAGCCCTACCGTGTAAAACCGAATATGTGGAGCGGCCGTTGGCTGTTCGCTTCCAGCCCGGAGCGTGGACCTAGAGCGGACCTCCTTGCTGTGCCTTCCCCCTGAACCTTCCAGCACTGCTGTCCCACACGGACCCTTCTCCTTCGTCCTGTGATTCCTGCCTGCTATTCCCTTGTCGTGTAAGTCTGTTGTCTGTCCTGTTTGTTGTCTGGGGTATAATATAAGACTGTTTTAAGGCTTGCCCTGTGCCTTCTTCTTCTTCTGTATATTGCTTTCGTTCTCCTTTGGTTTCTTTGGTTTTGTAAATAATTAATAAATGTCTGTTATTTCTTACCCTTTTGGTTTCATTCTTCCCCGATCACTTTAGTCTTTTCCCCATTGAGTACCTGTGGCGCAATTTTGGCCAAACGCACGGCCAGCTTAAAAACGAGGGGATTAAACCCCCCCTCGGTAAGGGGAGTGCCGAAACTGAGATCCATAACAATATATATATATATATATATATATATATATATATATATATATATATATATATATATATTGCTGCTCAGAATAAGCTGCTCAGAATATATAATATATATAATATATATAATATATATATATATATATATATATATATATATATATATATATATATATATATATATATATATATATATATACATACATACTAGCAATATACAAAAGAGCACGCACAGCTGTAAGGTCGAAGGACGGGAACAGTGGTGAGTTTGAGGTGAAGATGGGAGTGCATCAGGGGTCGGTACGAAGTCCACTACTATTTGTAGCTGTGATGAAGGTGCTGGCTCAGAACGTAAAGGTGTTGATTGGTGTTGATTGCGGAAAGTATGGATGGACTGAAGGAAAAGTTGAACAAGTGGAAGGAATGTATGGAGACAAAAGGTCTGAAGGTGAATATAGGAAAGACGAAGGTGATGGCAAGTGGTAAAGCATGTGGTGAGGTGGAAAGAACTGGGAAGTGGCCATGTGCTGTGTGCAGGAAGGGTGTCGGAGTGAACTCCATTCAATGTATAATGTGCGCTGAGTGGGTTCATTAAAAATGTAGTGGTCTGAGAGGGTCATTAACCAGTGTGGCAGCTACATTCAAATGTAAGGTGTGCACAGAGGGAGCTGCAGATGGAGGAAATGTTGAGTTGGATCTTGGAGACGGCGTGAAGCTGGAAGGTGTGAAAACATTTTGCTACCTCGGAGACATGCTGAATGGAGAAGGTGGATCCGACTCGGCAACGGTTGCTCGAGTGAGATGTGCATGGAAGAAGTTTCGGGAACTGAGTGGCATGCTGATGAGGAGGAGAGTGTCGTTGAAGCTGAAGGGAAAGGTGTATGCTGCATGTGTGAGAAGTGTGCTGATTTATGGGAGGGAGACATGGGGTAATTAACGTAGAGCAGCTACGAAGGCTGGAAAGGGTGGAAATGCGAATGGTTCGGTGGATGTGCGGAGTATCGTTGAGAGAGAGGAAGACAAATGATGAATTGCGAAAGATGATGGGAATAGAGCCTGCGATTGATGCTGTGAGGAGGAACAGGTTGAGATGGTTTGGTCATGTGTTGAGGAAGGATGAAAGTGACTGGTTGAGAAGAGTGATGGAAATGAATGTAGAAGGAAGTAGAGGACGGGGAAGACCGAAAAAGACTTGGCTAAAGATGGTGGAAGAAGAAATGTGGGCAAGGGGGTTAACAAGGAGAGATGCAGAAAATAGGGCAAAATGGAGAAGATTGTCATGGGGACCGCAAGGCTAACCCTCTCTCTGGCAGGGAAAATGGCCTTAAAATGCATGTTGTTGTTGTTGTTGATGTATACTAGCCGAATGCACCCGGCGTTGCCCGGGCTCTTTTTGAATGAATTTAAATGAATTTGAATTCAACTTTAATGAACATTCGGAATTTGCTTGTCAAACCAGATGTGCTGTGTGCAGGGACTGCATGAAAGGGGATGATGGAGAAGAAAAGAAAATTGGCTGCGCAGTTACATTACTGGTAAGCTGCTTCACAAGAATTGCTGTCATTTCCATTGGATTTTGCACAGGTCACGTGATGTACTGCTCAACACAAACTGCTCAATCCCCTTTCAGAATTTCTACAAGACAGAAATAAACAAGGAAGAGATGTATGTGCGGTACATACACAAGCTCTGCGACATGCACTTGCAAGCTCAAAACTTTACAGGTGCAGTGCAAAAAGATTCATTTTACATTTTCCTTGACTTGTTTGTAAAGCTTATTTGTTTGTTCGTTTTTACATCATATTTTATTTGTTGTTTTCAAGAGCACTGTTTTCTGTAACATTGCACTCAGCTTTTAAAGGACAGAGCACAGAAAAATCCAATAGATTGGCATCTCTGGAGAGGAGGAGGTTTCACATTAATTGCCCTGCTGAGTCACCAGTACCCAGAGATCCCTCGGAAGCCACATTACTTCCCCCAAGCTCAACCATGTATTTGTCAGAAGTGAAGTCTTGTGCTGTCTCTTGGGATTGTCTGCAAGTGTGTGTGTGTGTGTGTGCGTGTGCGTGTGCGTGTGCGTGTGTGTGTGTGTGTGTGTGTGTGTGTGTGTGTGTGTGTGTGTGTTGCAGCTCCTCTATGGGCCTTAGACCCTGTAGAAAACAAAACCTGTCTTGTGCTAATACTGTTCATGTTGAGTTTCAGGAAGTACTTCTCTATAATATGTTCTTAGTCAGATCTCATAAACCTCCCACAACCACAAGAATCACATCTATTGATGTTTTCCAGATAATAGTCTTGCTGTTCTATATCGTGGTGTTTGTCTTTTCTCAGTCTGTTTTTCATCCAAGTATCTGTCTTCGTTACATGCATGATATGTTATTGCGGTGCACCTCTTGTTTTCTGCTATTATTAACTCCACCACCTAAGGTTATGTTTTCATCCCTCTCTGCCTGTTTGTTTGTTTGTCTGTCTGTGAACGGGATATCTCAACAAGTTGTGGACGGATTCTGAGAAATTTGGTGGAGAGGTTGGTTATGTGACAAGGATGAAATGATTAGATTTTGGTGAAGATCCGGATCCGGATCCGGATACGAGAATCTTTAAGTGTTTATTCACCATTGAAAAATAGGGCAAAAAACTATATACAGCAAGATACAGTCATGTGAAAAAGTAAGTACACCCCATGTAAAGTTTTGACTTTTTCAACATATTTCAACATACAGCTATTTGATATTCATTTCAACAATATTGATAGATAAAGGTGATATAATATAACAAATATCATGAAACATTTACATTTTGTAGTCCATTGTATAATTTAAATAAACATAAATGCAAATTTCGCATGTTGAAAAGGTAAGTACACCCCTACATTTATCACTACTTCAAATACCTAAAATTAGAATCAGGTGCACCAGCTCAAGTGCAAATGATTAGAACATCCTTAGAGAGGGTCTTGGAGGAACCTGTCTTATTTAAACCTCAGACATTTAGTTTGGTTTGCTCTTTGTTGTTGAAGTGTGCGGCATCACCAAGCCATGCATGCCGCATCAAAAGAGCTCTCTGAGGCCTTCAGAAAGAAGGTTATAGATGCCCACGAGTCTGGGAAGGGATTTAAAAAGACCTCCAAACAATTTGAAATCAATCATTCGACTGTCTGGAAGATCATCTACAAGTGGAGAAGATTCCAAACAACTGCCAACTTGTTCAGGCCAGGCTGCCCCAGCAAATTCAGCTCGAGAGCAGACGGCAAGATGCTGAAAGAAGTCTCTAAGAACCCCAGAATGTCATCACAGGACCTACAGGTCGCTCTTGCCACTGTTGATGTCAACGTGCACGAGTCTACCATTAGAAAGAGGCTGCACAAATTTGATCTACATGGGAGGTGTGCCAGGAGGAAACCTTTGCTGTCCAGAAAGAACATCAGGCCAAGACTAAAGTTTGCCAATGAACACCGAGGCAAAGACCAGCATTTCTGGAACAATGTGCTCTGGACAGATGAGTCATAGGTAGAGCTATTTGGCCACAGTACCAGATGACATGTTTGGCGAAAACGAAAGTCAGCATTTGACCACAAGAACCTGATACCAACTGTAAAGCATGGTGGTGGAAATATTATGGTTTGGGGCAGCTTTGCTGCACCAGGGCCTGGGCAGCTCACCATCATAGAATCCACTATGAATTCTTCATTGTACCAAAGGGTGCTTGAGGATAATGTGAGGCCATCTGTCGGCAAGTTCAAGTTCAACCGAAGGTGGACCTTGCAACATGACAATGACCCTAAACATACCAGTAAATCTTACATACCAGAGATTCTTAATCCTGACTATCCTCTAAATGACTTTAATACACTTTACACTACCCGGGGTCTTTCCCTGCCAATCCATTGGCCATCTTACTCTCTATGCAGTTTTAAGAACCAAATTCCCATTGACGAAGCTGTGGTGCTTCCTCAATTTGGGGTCTCACTCCCCCGATACAACTCCCTGTGCCTTTGCACAATTTCAGGACTGGGTCGTGTGGCTCTCCCAGCAGGTCTACCCACCTGCACACCTCCACCACTGCAGTTGCCTCCGAGCTTACCTGCTCCTTACCCTAACCTATCTACCTGGGGAAGGCCCTCTGGCGCTCTCCCCACTCGGTGCCCTCTGGCACTGGGCTACCCGGGTCCGTCCTCTGGATCCTCGGGCCCCATCCACAACTCTAACGGCTCCCAGAGCCCACCTGCGGCCGCACCTGGCCGACATCCTCACAGTGGTGGAGTGCCCATTCAACTACACATACTAACAGGCCACACGCCCAGCCATTTCCACGTCACTAATGCACCCATCCAAACACCATTCTTCCACACGCACCACAGATGCCAATATCCAACCACAATTTACCTACTCCCTCTACCTAACTCTTAAACTACCCTCCCCGGGTATTCATGATGGGGTCCACTCTTCCCCCATTCACACCTTCGCACCATCCACTCCACTGCACAGTTTCCACCATACTCACTCCACACCATCCATTCCGTACTCCATATATTCCATACCACCATTCTCCATACAACCATGCTCACCTGCACACCTGTGCAATCACACCTACACCTGGTGCTTCCTGCACCCTCCTTCCTCCAGGACCATTCGGTCAACAAAACACACATCACCATCACTCACTCATACACTGCTCCATACACCTCCTTGGCTCAATATAACTCACAATCACCTCCCGAGCATTGCCCCGCAATTCCTCATTTGCTCGATATCAAGATTCTCACACACACGGCATCATCTGATCTACCTGGTGCCCTGCTAAAACTCGCGCTTCCCCGTCGCCCCTTACATTATTGCGCTCCCTCGTCATTATAATCCAACTACCCTCTCTATGTCCCCACTACTTGTCCAATGTCGCTACCTAACCTTACCGTTACTTATGGTCATTTCTAGGTCCCTACACATTATATCCTAACCCTCCTGGGCTAGTTTTCACTGCCATAAATAAACCATAACTGCCATAACATAAACATGTATACTACATGTATAACATGTATAAACATATAACATGTATACTACATGTATATGTTATAACATAAACCATAATAACTGCCATAAAACCCCATAAACCTATAGCTCCTTTGCCCCCGCTGTGAGGGATGGCAGAGTTGCCATCCCACCACATCGGGCATCTTCTGCTATCAATTTCGCTCATCAAATTCCTGCAAATCCTATTCACTACTCACAATTTCGGATCAAAACACTATCATCATCACCGTCCATTAAACTTGAGCCTCGGTGCGTCGTTACATTTTCAAAGCCCGGCTTCGCACAGCCGAGCAATGAATTCGGGTGGTTTGGTCGCCTGCAGGTTGAGTCCGTCCGGCATTCACGATTCTGGGGAGGAGGCTTCGTTGGCCTGAGATTCCACGCACCATCTCGGCGCGGCACCTCGCGGTCGCCGGCCCGATGGCTCAATCTTGCCCGGTCGGAACCCCGCTCCCACCACCAGGGAGCACCGTTCCGATCCCTTCGACCTGGCCCCCCTCCCCCGGAATCGCGCCGATCGCCGCTCTGACGCGGCACCGACCATTCAGTGCGGGACCCGGCCAGATTCGTGCGCGACGCTCCAAAGAGCGACGCGCTTATGGTCCCGGCCGGTCCTCGCTGCAAACAAAACGCACCGCGCACGGAGTGCTCGCCTCGGCTATCCGTCGCCCTAACTGCTAACCCAGTCAACGTCGATGCTTCACTTGCATGCTCACACCACGCGACCCTTTTCACACTCGCCAAACCCGGCGTCTCGGCGCCTCCAGTGCATCCCACACACTCCGTCCATTCCACCACTGCACTCCCTGTTCCACACCACACCTCTCGCGCACACTCACCATTCGCACACCTCACAAACACACCTCTTCGCGCCCACTCCTCGGTCACATCCCGGTGACAACCACGGGTGTGCACTCTCTTGCACACCCAATCACGTGCTTTACTACTAACTCCAGTGTGCATTCCCACACGCGCTCGACCATCTCAGGTGTGCATCCTTCCATTCCAGGTGTACATCCTTCCATTCCAGGTGTGCATCCTCTCTCACCTGCTACAACCAACTCGTGCTTCGTGTCACTCTCACTACTTTCACCACCACACTCGGTCGCGCATTCACCCTTACTCTTGACAGCGCACTCTGTACTCATGCACTCCTCTGTTACACACCTTTTTCGCGCATCCTCTTGCGCACACTTTCCCGTTACACCCTCCGTAACACTCACCACAGGTGTGCATTCTTCCGTTACATCCCCTGTAACACTCCCCATTCCGCGCTTCCATGTGCCCCCCCGCACACGCGCCACGACCAACTCACTCTCGACAGCACACTCACTCCTCGGCACGCACTTTTTCCTCACACACCCCATAGTCGGACATCCTCGCACACCTCCTCCTTCACACTCTGTACCTGTCGCACACCTTACCAGCGGCCTCTCACGAACACCCGGGTCTAAATCAACACCCAAGCCGACTGAATCTCCCCTCACACCATATACATTTCCGCGTATATCGCCACTCACCTCGGCACCTCGTCTTCGCACCTCCTCCGCCACCTGCAAGCTCTTTATTTGGTTAGTGAGCATATATTCATGATTTGAACACAGACCTTGTACCAATTCCATCACCTCCTCCCTTAGCTCCCTCTTAGTTTCCCTCCATCTCTTCTTAATTTCACTCACCCCCTCTTCCACCTCCTCTAGTTTTTGTTTCACCTCCTTCATTTCTCGGTGCGCCCCTCAATTTCGTCCTCTAAGGCCACCTTGATCGTTTCTACGTGCGTCCTCACCTCCCGTTCTTTCATCTCCATTACTTCTGTTACCTCGTCCAACCTCTTTGTCAACCCCTCATGTACCATCTGACATTCCCTTTGTCGCTATAAGGTCCTCTTTTATTTCCTTCTGCGTCGCCTTTAACCGCCCGATTACCGCAGTGTTCTTTTCCACTTGTTCCACTAATTCCCTCTGTCCCACCGTCAGCTGTTCCACTCCCCTCATTAGATCTTCTATGCCCCCCTGTAACCTAGCCGTACTAGTTCTCACTTCTTTCTCCATACGCTCCTCACCTCGCTTTACCTCCTCGCGTACCCCCGCGAACTCCTCGCCCACACCTCATCTGATCTCCTCCCCCATTTCTCCCATCTCTTTGGTAGATGCCGCCCTCATCTGTTCCAATTCATTCCTCTGAGCATCCAATTTACCTTCCAACCCGATTTTCACCTCCTCTATCTGGTTCCCCATCTGTTTGATTTCCCAGGTGGATTGCTCCCCTATTTCCCTCAATGTGCCTTCCATCTTGTCTTCTAGCCCCGTTAACCCATTCTTCACCCCTTTTATCCCGTTGTCTAACCCCTCAAATTTATTGACTAACCCCTCAAATTTTTTGTCTAGCCCCTCAAATTTATTGTCTAAACCCTCAAATTTTTTGTCTAAACCCTCAAATTTTTTGTCTAACTTCCCAATTTGGGCACTAGTACCCCTTGCTTCGTCCCTCATTGCCCCCATTTGGCCCCCCATTGCTCCAATTTGGCCCCCGAATTTCTGCCCCATTCCCCTAAAATTATCGTCTGTCTTTACCATAAAGGCTATCATCTGCTTCATAAACAGGTCCAAATTCATTGGTGCTGCGGGCGGGGCTGCCCCAACCACGTGCGAGCCGCCATTTTGTGCCTCTGCAACCACGTGCGCGAGGGCGCCATCTTGCGCACCTGATACCCCCGCAACCACATCTTCATTGCTCTCCTCTTCCATTTCCCCCCTGTGGTCCTGGGTTACCCCTAACCCCTCTTCTAATTCCCCCACCGGCATCCGGTCGCCTTGACTATCCATGGCACAATTTTAAATTTAGGATGTTAAATAAAATACAATTTTGGGCCACTCGTAATTTCGAGTGCGTTAAGCGCACTTCGGGTCAGAATCTCGCTCCTGACACCAATTGTTACGGAACCCAACGTCGGCCTCTGTTCCCCTTATCGAGGGGGGATTAATCCCCTCATCTATAACTGACCGACGTGGTCCCTGACGCTGCACAGCTACCCCCGAAGAGGCAGGTGCACAACCTCGTTCGTACCGCGGACAGATGTTAATTGCCGAGCGGTTTTAGCAACCGCGGCACGAACTATTAACAGAACTAGACCCGATCCTTAAACGTTGGCCAAAATCGCGCCATATATACTCAATGGGGAAACCTCTAAAGCGACCGAACGAGCATGAAGAAGAAAAAGACAAAGTAGGGAATAACAGGATTTTGTGGCGGACACAATGGCTCGCTGGCGCAGTGACATAAGTCCACGCACCAATGGGCGTCGGCCACGCCCCAGGTGAGGCGTGGCCTCCAGATATACACGCGGGCTCGCAGCCCCGAGCACGGCAGTGCTGACGAGTGAGCAACGAATAAAGAGTTCGACTTAACCTAAAGCGTTGTGGCCTACCTTTGTTTAACGTGTGTGCCCAGCACCACACTGGTGACCCCCCACTGGTTCAGCCGTTGCTGTTCCCCGAACGCGCCATGGCCGTCAACGCTGTTGCGATCAAGCTCCCGGAGTTCTGGGAAGCGCAGGCCGACACCTGGTTTCTACAGGCCGAGGCCCAATTCCAGCTCAGGGGCGTCACGGCGGACGACACGAGGTACTTTTACGTGGTCGCTGCCCTTGGATCCGGCACGGCCGCCCGAGTCGTGTCCTTCCTCCGGCACCCGCCGGACAAGAGCAAGTACGCGGCGCTCAAGCGACTTCTCCTCGACACGTTTGGCCTCACAGAGGCCGACCGCACTGACCGTCTTTTGGACCTTCCCGTCCTCGGCGACACACGACCGTCTGCCCGCATGGATTACATACTGTCCCTGCTCGGCGACGGCCACGCGGATTTCCTTTTCCATGCTCTCTTCCTCCGCCAGCTACCTGTACAGGTACGGCTCGCGCTGGCTGGTTCGACAATTACGGAACCGCGCGCACTGGCCAGGGAGGCGGACAAGTTATTCGCAGCCCATGACACACGGCCGGCATATAGCACGGCCGTCGTGGATCCCGGCGCCGCGCACGGTGCGAGTGGTTCAGATCGCCACCCGGTCCCTCACATGCAGGACTTTTCCGCCCGGTTGGTGAAAATGTCCCTCTTCTCCAAGGTGGACCTCATCTGCGGATACCACCAGGTCCCCGTCAGGCCGGAGGACATACCGAAGACGGCCGTCATCACACCATTCGGCCCCTTCGAGTTTCTGCGGATGCCCTTCGGGTTGAAGAATGCGGCCCAGGCATTCCAGCGGCTTATGGACAGCATCTTGCGCGACTTGGACTTCGTGTACGTCTACCTGGACGACATCCTCGTCGCAAGCGCGTCCCGTGAGGAGCACCTCCGCCATCTCCGCACGCTCTTCGAACGCCTGGGCCGGCATGGCCTGATCATCAACCCCGCCAAGTGCCGGTTCGGCGTCACCGAAATCGACTTTTTGGGGGCACCGCATCACCAGGCACGGGGCCATCCCCTTACTGGCCAAAGTGGAGGCGGTCAGGGGTTTTCCGCGCCCCCGCACGATCAAGGGGCTCCAGGAGTTCCTGGGCATGGTGAACTTTTATCACCGTTTCCTGCCCGGCATCGCCCAGCTCCTGCGCCCCCTGCACGAGGCCCTCCGGGGGAAGCCTCGGCGACGTTGCCTGGACCGAGCCGATGGACATGGCATTCATGGGCGCGAAGCTCGCCTTGGCTAACGCCACCATGCTCGCGCACCCGGCGCCCGATGCACCGATCGCCCTCACCACCGACGCGTCAGACTACGCGGTGGGCGCGGTGCACGAGCAATGGGTGAAGGGAGCTTGGCAGCCGCTGGCGTTTTTTAGCCGGCAGCTCTGCCCGCACGAACGGCGGTACAGTACCTTCGACCGCGAGCCGCTCGGGCTCCACCTGGCGGTCCGGCACTTCCGCCATCTGCTCGAGGGCCGCCCGTTTGCGGCCTTCGTCGACCACAAGCCCCTGGTCTTTGCGATGGCCAAGGTCGCCGAGCCGTGGTCGGCCCGGCAGCAGCGTCACCTCTCGGCCGTGTCCGAGTACACGACGGACATCCGGCATGTCGCGGGGAAGGACAACCCAGTGGCGGATTGCCTTTCCCGGTCCGTCGCCCACACGGTCCACCTTGGGATCGACTATGCCCGGATGGCGGCGGACCAGTCCGCCGACCCCGCCGTCCAGGCTTTTCGGACCGCCGTCACGGGCCTCCGCGTCACCGAGGTACTGTTCGATGGCACGGGCATGGCCCTCTTGTGCGACGTCTCCCTCGGCCGGCCTCACCCCATCGTGCCCGCTGGCTGGCAGCGCCGGGTTTTTGACGCCATCCACGGCCTGTCCCACCCGGGCACGAAGGCCTCCCAGAAGCTGGTCGCCGACAAGTTCGTCTGGCATGGCCTCCGGAAGGCCGTCCGCGATTGGGCCAGGACGTGCCTCGCGTGCCGGCGTGCGAAGGTTCACCGCCACACCCAGGCCCCGTTGGCCCCGTTTACTGTGCCCGAGCGTCGGTTCAACCACGTTCACGTGGACTTGGTGGGACCTCTGCCCCCCTCGTGGGGTTTCACCCACGTCCTCACCATGGTGGACTGCACCACCCGGTGGCCGGAGGCCGTGCCTTTGGCAGCAACGACGGCGGCGGACGTCGCGCAGGCGTTCATCGCCACTTGGGTTGCCCGGTTCGGCACCCCCTCGGACATCTCGTCCGACCGCGGCCCCCAGTTCACCTCGGAGCTCTGGGGGGCGGTTGCGCGGGGGCTCGGCGTCCAGCTGCACCGCACCACGGCCTACCACCCCCAGGCCAACGGCCTGTGCGAGCGCTTCCATCGCGCCATGAAGGCCGCGCTCCGGGCCAGCGTCCGCGACGGCAGCTGGGTCAACAGGCTCCACTGGGTCCTGCTGGGCCTCAGGACAGTGCCCAAGGACGACCTGCGTGCATCCGCGGCGGAGTTGGTCTTCGGACAACCGCTGCGGGTGCCGGGTGACTTCCTCCCCGACTCCACGGCACCATCGTCCGCGGCGCAGCAGCGCTCCGCCCTGCAGGAGACCGCCCGGAGGTTCGCCCCGGTGTCGACGGTGCACCACGGTTTCCCGCCAACGCACGTCGCCCCAGAGCTTCGCACGGCGGAGTACGTGTTCATCTGCCACGACGCCCACCGGACACTGCTGCGCTCCCATACGACGGGCCCTTCCACGTGCTGGAGACCGGGGCGAAGCATTTCACCCTGGACATCGGCGGTACTCCTGACCGCGTCTCCGTGGACCGCCTCAAGCCGGCCCACCTCGACTCGGACCACCCCCCACCAGCGGCTCTGCCCCCGCGTCGGGGCCGCCCCCCGGCGGGCGGACCCCCGGCACCACCCAACCCCGCCGTCACGCCACCCCCCTGCCCTGCACCCATCCCAGATGCCGCCAGAGGCATCCCAGATGGCATCCCGGCATCCCGGACGCCGCCAGCCGACAGAGGGCGTTTCGGCCGGGTCATCCGCTTGCCCCGCAAACTGACCCTTCAGGTGCGCGGGAATTCTGGGGGGGCGCGTGTGGCGGACACGATGGCTCGCTGGCGCAGTGACATAATTCCGCGCACCAGTGGGCGTCGGCCACGCCCCAGGTGAGGCGTGGCCTCCAGATATACACGCGGGCTCGCAGCCCCGAGCACGGCAGTGCTGACGAGTGAGCAACGAATAAAGAGTTCGACTTAACCTAAAGAGTTGTGGCCTACCTTTGTTTAACGTGTGTGCCCAGCACCACAATTTATTATTATTTACACACAATCAAAAAGAACCAAGGAGAAGGAAAGATAACGAAAGTAACTGGAAGAAGAAGAAGAAGAAGAAGACACAGTGCAAATATTAACTTATATTATACAGTCTTACTTAACCCCAGGGACAAGACACACAGAACAAACTCACGTACACGAATGGGGAAACTGCAGAGTGGATTGGCTGGAGGGATCAGAAGGTTCAGGTGGGACCACAAAGCCTGGAAGGTTGAGCAGGGCGCACAGCAAGCAGGTCCTCTCCGGGCTAGGAGCGAGCAGGGCGGCGGCAGCACACGTATCTCGTCCTTCCTCGACACGCCTCAGGCTCTTTTGTCATCTGCTCTGGTCCTCTCTCAATCGTCTGACGTGCCTCTCTCCCTCCAATCCTCCTTTGGCACCACCTTCTTTGTATCTCTGGCTGTCTCTCTCCTGCGCGATCGTCGCACGCTTGTCTCATACCTTCAGCGCGGGTGTGACACGCCCTCGTCGGTTTCTGTCCCGCCCTCCCCTGTGCTCTGTTTCGTGACCTTACATGGCAATGCCCCGAGCTTGTCTCCTTATTTGGGCATGGCGCCGAACGGGGCGCGCCCCTCGTGGCGAGCCACGGGCTTGTTTCCTTATTTGCGCATGGGGCTGAACAGCCCCGCCCCTCGTGGCACGCCCTGGGCTTGCCTCTTCCCGTCGACCCCGCCCCTCCTGTTCCAACAGAGCACGGAGCACATATTCACTATAGCAGCGGAGCACATATCCACGGAGACGCGGTCAGGAGTACCGCCGATGTCCAGGGTGAAATGCTTCGCCCCGGTCTCCAGCACGTGGAAGGGCCCGTCGTATGGGAGCGCAGCGGTGTCCGGTGGGCGTCGTGGCAGATGAACACGTACTCCGCCGTGCAAAGCTCCGGGGCGACGTGCGTTGGCGGGAAACCGTGGTGCGCCGTCGGCACCGGGGCGAACCTCCGGGCGGTCTCCTGCAGGGCGGAGCGCTGCTGCGCCGCGGACCATGGTGCCGTGGAGTCGGGAAGGAAGTCACCCGGCACCCGCAGCGGTTGTCCGAAGACCAATGAGAGGGCGCGCACCCCACGCTTGTGAAACTGCTTTACCCAGAGATGGAGAGTTTGGCTGGGAAATGTAATTATTGAAGGGGAGCTATTCTTATTTGATTCGGTGCAATGGAGTGTCAACTAATGGAAGACACAGCCTTTAACTAACATAGAATAAGGGAATAACTATTTAGAGGTTCTAAAATTTGCTAGGTGTATGCGGTGAATTAACTAAGGGGACGACCATTGATCTTGGTTCTTAAAGGAGGTATTTACAACAATCATGACACTTACACAGGTGATATTTTACAACAATTCTCAAATTCACAACAATATATATATAAATTGTTACTGATCGCGGTTTAGATGTTATGATGGGCCGAGCGGATGGTCCAACCGCGACCGTTACAGGATCCCCGACTCACCCGATTCACCCAGAACTTTGGCCGTATCGCACCGCAGCTGCCCAATCTGGGAAAAGACTAAAACGACGAAATGCAAAGAGGAAAAGGAATAAAACGAGAAGACAGACAGAAGAGTAATTGGATTTATTGTACACACACAAGAAAAAAGGAGCAATCAAGTTTATTTACAACACATAAGACGCAGGTGACACAGTGCAAATACTAGCTTATACAGACTTAGTTAACCCAGGGACAGAACAAACAAAACAAACTCACATACACAAGAAGGGTGGAAAGGCAGGAGGTGGGTGGCTGGAGGGAGAGGAAGGTCCAAGGGGGTCCTGCAGCACGATCGGCGCGTTTAGCAGCCGCCGTTCCTTTGCGGCCCTGCTCAAAACCGCCGTTCAGGCCCCAAGCTGCTGTTGTGGCTGCTGTGGACGTCGCGTGCTTTCCCAGGACTTGTCTGACTCGTCTGGTCCAAACCCTCAACTCTTTCTTGGTCCACTCACTCTTTACCACCGACTCCTCACCGCAACCAACGCAACCACTGACCACCACCACCGACTCCTCACCGCAACCAACGCAACCAACTGACCACCGACTCCACTGACTGACTCTGACTCACTCACGCCACTTGCGCGCGTGCCTTTATAGCGCCTCCAGCGATCAAGCCGCCGGCCTTCAGGACACGCCCATCGGTGTGCTCACCTCGGCCCTGGTTGGTCATGCGACCTTCTGGCTCCGCCCTTGATGACGACGGGCGGGCGCGCCCCTCTTCCCCGACCCGAGCCCTTGTTCAATGGTGGTTTTGGAGGGGAGGTAATTGGCAATCGAGGCTCGGCAATGACGAAAGGGGATGTGAAGGAAATGGAGATTTTGGGGATGGGAATGAAAGGGGATCTATTCTCTTTCACTGGTGCAATGGAGTACTTCAATTAATGGGAGACACAGCCTTACTCTAAAACACAGAATAAGATATAACTATCAAACAGGGGTATTCTATTATTGGCTGACGTGTATGCTTGTGGACTAATTATGGGATGCCCTTTCACCTTTACACAGCTCCGGAGGCAGGGGGCGCAGAATAAACAATAATCATCACCAATTTACCACAATACAACACAATCAAAAAAATACAGGCCTCATATCCGCAACAATATATGTATATATATATATATATATATATATATATATATATATATATATATATATATATATATATATATATATATATATAATATATATATATTATATATATATATTATATATATATTATATATATATATATATATATATATATTATATATATATATATATATATATATGCATATATATATATATTTTTATATATATATATATATATATATATATATATATATATATATATATATATATATATATATATATATATATATATATATATATATTGAAGACTCACAGTTGGAAATTCATTTTAGACTTCCACAGTCTCTAATTTTAAGTTACTATCTTGGGTTCACTCTTTCCCATTTGTCTCTATGTAGTAGGCAGGATTTAACAATTGTGTGTGTGTGTGTGTGTGTGTGTGTGTGTGCGTATGCGTGTGTGTGTGCGTGTGCGCTTTAATTCGCACGCATGTGTCGGGGTTGCTATCTCCATATGTGGGTTTCAGAAGGTGTAATGGAGTCCTCCCAGATCTCAAAGTATCCAACTCTGTTTCAGTAAGGGAACGTGATTCATGGACCAAACTGTGAAGTTCTCTTATTCTCAAAGTTTTGTTCCGAGGGATCGTTTGAGGATCGTCACCAAGCCTCGGACAGCTTCCAACTGTAGTTTGTTTGTCATAATATTCCCAGGGATGGTTTTTAAGATCTCGGTACAAGGTTATTTTTTTATCATTAAGGTTCATTTTATCATAATCGCTGGGTACTGACACCTCAATTAGCAATGCCTTCCTTTCTTTTTTGTACCTCAGTAATTGCATTTGCAATGCTTTGTTTTCTATGTTCACGCTTGATTGGATCATAAAGTCGTACGTGAGCATTACTTGTTGAGCTCATGTGAGCGTGAGCATTACATTACGTGAGCATCTTCCTACCCATATCCGTGGTCACATTTTGGACCTTGTCTGCTCCACTGGATTAAATTTGCACCATCTCTATGGCTCCGACCTCACCCTCTCTGACCACTTAGCCATCACTCTGACCATCAACATCCCCGCCCCAACACCAAGGCATTATCGCACAATCAACTTCCGTAAGCTAAACGCTCTTTCACCTACCTCATTCTCATCCACCCTCTCTGAAAAAATGTCCACTTCTCCCTTCATTGACCTCCACACCCCTTCCGACCTCACTGACTACTACAACCACACTCTCTCCTCCTGCCTTGACCAGCTTGCGCCTGTAAAAACCAAAACAGTTTCTTTCACCCATTCTGCTCCCTGGTTTACCCCTGAACTCCACCTGATGAAAACTCGTGCTCGCCAACTTGAAAGACTCCGCAATAAAACGGGTCTCACAGTTCACTCCCAAGCCTACAAGGACCACATACAACACTACAAAGATGCCCTCTCCCGCGCCCGCTCTGCCTACTACTCTCAAATTATCCACTCTGGCTCCGGAAACCCAAAAGCACTCTTCTCGACAATAAACAAACTCCTCCGCCCCCTGAACACCACCACCCAGTCATTCACAGTAGACAACTGCATCTCCTTCCTCTCTTTCTTCCAACGCAAAATTGACAACATCTACAACAGCTTGACCACCGCCGCACCCGCTCCCCCTCCAACCACCTGCCCCCCCTTGTCCTGCCATCCCCTGTCTCGGTTCTCCCCAATCTCTCCTACTGACCTCTCTGAACTCCTCATAGGAATGAAAACTGCCACCTGCACTCTTGACCCCATCCCCTCCAGCTTTGTCAAAGCCTCCCTCCCTGCTCTCTCTCCACTTATCATTGCAACAATAAACTCCTCCCTGTCTACAGGCATCGTCCCACCTTCCCTCAAAATTGCTGCTGTTACCCCCATTCTAAAAAAACCTGGTCTAAACCCTGACACCCTAAACAACTTCAGACCCATCTCCAACCTACCCTTTCTGTCAAAAGTTTTGGAACGCGCTGTAGCCACTCAACTCAAACATCATCTCTCTGCCAATAACTTGTATGAAACATTCCAATCCGGATTCCGCTCCAACCACAGTACTGAAACTGCTCTCCTCAAAATCACCAACGACCTTCTCCTCTCCTCTGACGCTGGCAACCTCAACATTCTCGTCCTCCTCGACCTCAGCTGCCTTTGACACCATCGATCACACTATCCTCCTCACCCGACTTGAATCCACCTTTAACGTCACCGGCACTGCCCTCTCTTGGATTAAATCATACCTCTCTGACAGATGCCAGTTCATCTCCATCAATAACTGCAAATCCCCCACTGCTCCCCTCCCCCAAGGTGTCCCCCAAGGTTCAGTTCTTGGCCCCCTCCTCTTCATCCTTTACCTGTCCCCGCTCGGTCACTTAATCCGCCGTCATGGTCTCCAATTCCACTGCTTCGCCGATGACATCCAGCTTTTCATCTCCACCAAGTCCGTCTCCACCGACACCCACTCTATCCTGACAAACTGCATCACTGAAATAAAATCCTGGCTTCAAAATCAGCTTCCTCAAGCTTAACTGTGATAAATCTGAAATAATCATCATTGGCCCAAAAACGCTCACAAAATCCACCCATAACTTTGCCCTCAACATCGACGGTATCCCAGTATCCACCTCCCCTCACATCC
Source organism: Myxine glutinosa (assembly GCF_964187855.1). Classification (NCBI taxonomy): domain Eukaryota; kingdom Metazoa; phylum Chordata; class Myxini; order Myxiniformes; family Myxinidae; genus Myxine; species Myxine glutinosa. The sequence continues at coordinate 48,854,664 of NC_136272.1, read as the reverse complement.
GGAATCTTGGCGTCATCTTTGACCAAACCCTTTCCTTCGACAAATACACTAAACAGATCACAAAGTCAGCCTTCTTTCACCTGAAAAACATTGCCCGTCTCCGCTCATCCCTCTCCTCCACGGCTGCAGAAACCCTCATCCACGCCTTCATCACCTCCCGTCTGGACTACTGCAATAGCCTCCTCTATGGTTCACCCTCAAAAATCACCAATAAACTCCAATACATTCAGAACTCCGCTGCCCGTCTACTCACTCATTCCCGGACCCGTGACCACATCACCCCCGTCCTTTACAAGCTTCACTGGCTCCCCATCCCCCAGAGAATCCAGTACAAAATCCTCCTCTTGACATACAAAGCCCTCCATAACCTGGCCCCATCCTACCTGGCTGACCTCCTCTCCAGACACACTCCCACCCGCAACCTCCGCTCTGCTGGTACCAACCTCCTGACCCCCTCCATCCGGACCAAATTCAGATCCTGGGGGGACAGGGCCTTCTCCATCGCTGCTCCCACCCTCTGGAACTCACTACCTCACACCATCAGAGACTCCTCCTCACTCACCACATTCAAAACATCACTAAAGACCCACCTGTTCAACGCTGCATTCAACATTCAACCCACAGCATTTAACCCCTGACTATCTCTTCTCCTTCTCCCTCCTTTTGCTTTAAATATTTCCCTATTGATTCTTGTCTTGTCTTTTTGATTCTTGTCTTATATATATGCCGTATATCGCTGCTGTTTGTTTTCTTGATTCTTGTCTTTTTGCAATTGTTGTTTTCATGTATTGTTATGCATTATGTTTTCCACTCTGTCAAAGCGCCTTTGGGCTTCTGGAAAAGCGCTATACAAAATAAATGAATTATTATTATTATTATTACTTCCTTGTTTTCAGTGATTGCTTTTGGTTCATGTTTCTGGAGCTGGGATATTGAGACTTTTGCAGATGTGCCAGTGGATTACTCTACATACCTTGTTGTGTCTTTATGTGAACAGCTATTCTGACATGAGATTTTATTTACATCCTGGCAGAAGGTGACTTGTGCTTTCTCTTTCTACCTTGCAGAACCTACACTTGTCCAATTGACTCAGTCTTGACATTTTCTTAAAGCCAATGGTCTAGTGTCTTTCATCTTGGGCACTTAAAATGATTCGTTCTTCATCACAGTTGAGCTGACCTTTTCTTAGCCATTCCAAAGAGCCTCTCCATAACTTTTTTTTTTTTTTCCTTTTGAGCTTTGTCATCACATTTTTAACAAACCTTTATTAAGACAATGTGGAGAAGACATTAATAATTGGGTCAAAATCAGCTCATGTGTCCTACAACCCTGCTCTGCTGCTCTTGCACATCCTCGCTCTGCCCTCTTCACCCTGTCATTTGCCCTCGGTCATCTTACAGCTGCTTGGAAATCAGCGAACGTCACTGCATGTTTAAAAAGATGCAAAAATTGATCCCCTTACCTACGGACTTATCGGCTCTCTTCCATTCATCATCAAGATAATGGAATCCATCATTGCAGTTGATAGGAACCTTCTTCTTTTTCTCCAACAACCTCATCTCAGATCACCAATTTGGTTTCACACCAGGCCATTTCAAGCCTGGACATGCTGCTTCAACTCTCCCAACAATGGATGGAGGCCTTCAATATCAGACATGAGATCAGGTCATCTCTCTGGACATACAGTCACGTGAAAAAGTAAGTACACCCCATGTAAAGTTTTGACCTTTTCAACATATTTCAACATACAGCTATTTGATCTTCATTTCAACAATATTGATCGATAAAGGTGATATAATATTCTATATAATAATACCGTAAGGACTCGACTTTGTTATCCCTTTTACGCCGCACCCAGTGACCTGATGCCCACGGCACTAATGGATTTACAATCTACGAACCGTGCTCTTTGTTTATCACGTACATTCATACTCGAAAAATCTGAATTAGCCGACGTTGGGGCCCAAAAGCATCCGATTAACTGCCGATATGATGCCATCTTACGACACCATCGTATTGGCGTCTGCTGGGTGAAGGCGCAGCAAGCCGTCCGCTGATTGGACAGGCGAAGGCGACAGCAAGCCGTCCACTGAGTGGACAATCCCAGAGTGGTGCTATGCCGATTCCTATTACGAATCCATTCATTTTTCAAAAGTATATCGTAGCGTTGTCATTTACAACCCCGTTGAAAGTATATTTCGGTTATATAGATTACATGAAGAAGAAGAGGCCATCCCAAACTCTTCCGTTCTTCGTGCCAATGGCTGCTTGTACTCTGGTGTTATGTCTGGCGTCGGTGATTTGGACAGTGTTGAGCTGCCGGAGGTACGGACTGAATGTGCGATGCACGAATGTGTTTGGATGTCGGGTTAATGTGAATAAGTAGAGTGAAGGACGAGACCAAAGGAGCAGACATTGTCGCATGTTGTGCCGTGTGGCCTGGTTCGTTGGGCTCGAGAAAAAAACCCATAAGGTTATTGGGTTATGGGTGTTGAGGAGGTTATGGGTGAAAATGGAATAAGGAGATTATTGTTGAGGATCATAAGGTGAATGCGGGGTGAGAGGTGAAGATGACAAGATGAATGAAGAAGGGTTTGGGACGATAATGTGAGTGAGGGATTGAGGACGACGAGATGAATGAGGAGTTGAGGATGATGAGGAGTTGAGGACGATGAGGGGTTGAGGACGATGAGGGGTTGAGGACGATGAGGGGTTGAGAACGATCAGGTGTCGAGGACGATGAGGGGTCGAGGACGATGAGGGGTAGAGGGGTCGAGGACGATGAGGGGTCGAGGACGATGAGGGGTCGAGGACGATGAGGGGTCGAGGACGATGAGGGGTTGAGGACGACAAGGTGGATGAGGGGCTGAAGACGACGAGGTGCATGAGGGTTTGAGGACGACAAGGTGGATGAGGGGTTGAAGACGACGAGGTGGATGAGGGGTTGAAGACGACGAGGTGGATGAGGGGTTGAGGACGACGAGGTGGATGAGGGGTTGAGGACGACAAGTTGGATGAGGGGTTGAAGACGACGAGGTGGATGAGGGGTTGAAGACAACGAGGTGGATGAGGGGTTGAGGACGACGAGGTGGATGAGGGGTTGAGGACGATGAGGGGTTGACTATGAAGAGGTGTTGAGGACGACGAGGTGGATGAGGGGTTAAGGACGACGAGGTGGATGAGGGGTTGAGGACGACGAGGTGGATGAGGGGTTGAGGACGACGAGGTGGATGAGGGGTTGAGGACGATGAGGGGTTGAGGACGATGAGGGGTTGAGGATGATGAGGTGGATGAGGGGGTGAGGACGACGAGGTTGATGAGGGGTTGAGGATGACGAGGTGGATGAGGGGTTGAGGACGACGAGGTGGATGAGGGGTTGAGGACGACGAGGTGGATGAGGGGTTGAGGGGTTGAGGACGATCTATATAATAATAGCGTAAGGGCTCGACTTTGTTATCCCTTTTACGCCGCACCCAGTGACCCGATGCCCACGGCACTAATGGATTTACGATCTACGAACCGCGCTCTTTGTTTATCACGTACAGGCATTCTCGAAAAATCTGAATTAGCCGACGTTGGGGCCCAAAAGCATCCGATTAACTGCCGATACGACGCTATCTTACGACGCCATCATATTGGCGTCTGCTGGGTGAAGGCGAAGCAAGCCGTCCGCTGATTGGACAGGCAAAGGCGACAGCAAGCCGTCCACTGAGTGGACAATCCCAGAGTGGTGCTATGCCGATTCCTATTACGAATCCATTCATTTTTCAAAAGTATATCGTAGCATTGTCATTTAAGTAGATTGCAATAAATACGTTGTTCATATACGCACTCTTCATTCTCATCTTTCTTCCTAACTCTTACTCGGACAAGCAAATCCCCTCTGACATCCATAATGGTACACTCTATCCATACACCACATACTCCCTTCCATGGATGTTCCACGGGTTTCGGCGAGTAACAAATATTCATGAAACATTTACATTTTGTAGTCCATTGTATAATTTAAATACACATAAATGCAAATTTCGCATGTGGAAAAAGTAAGTACACCCTTGGCTCTAATAGGTGGTATTGTCCCCTTTGGCAGAAACAACCTCAAGTAGGCATTTCTTATAACTGTCTATCAGTCTCTGACATCGACTGGTGGAAATTTTTGCTTACTCCTCCATGCAGAATTATTTCAGCTGTGCGATGTTTGAGGGGTTTCTTGCATGCACAGCTCGTTTCAAATTCCCCCACGACATCTCGATGGGATTTATATCTGGGCTTTGACTTGGCCATTCCAGAACCCTCCATTTCTTTCTTTTCAGCCATTCCTTGGTGGATTTACTGGTATGTTTAGGGTCATTGTAATGTTGCAAGGTCTACCTTCCAATTGAGCTTCAACTTTCCGACAGATGGCCTCACATTATCCTCAAGCACCCTCTGGTACAATGAAGAATTCATAGTGGATTCTATGATGGTGAGCTGCCCAGGCCCTGATGCAGCAAAGCTGCCCCAAACCATAATATTCCCATCACCATGCTTTACAGTTGTTATCAGGTTCTTGTGGTCAAATGCTGTCTTTGATTTTTGCCAAACATGTCTTCTGGTACTGTGGCCAAATAGTTCTACCTTTGACTCATCTGTCCAGAGCACATTGTTCCAGAAGTGCTGGTCTTTGCCGAGGTGTTTATTGGCAAACTTTAGTCTTGCCCTGATGTTCTTTCTGGACAGCAAAGGTTTCCTCCTGGCACACCTCCCATGTACATCAAATTTGTGCAGCCTCTTTCTAATGGTAGACTCGTGCACTTTGACATAAACAGTGGCAAGCGCTACCTGTAGGTCCCGTGATGACATTCTGGGGTTCTTAGAGACTTCTTTCAACATCTTGCGGTCTGCTCTCGGGCTGATCTTGCTGGGGCGGCCTGGCCTGAACAAGTTGGCAGTTGTTTGGAATCTTCTCCACTTGTAGATGATCTTCTGGACAGTCGAATGATTGATTTCAAATTGTTTGGAGATCTTTTTAAACCCCTTCCCAGACTCGTAGTCATCTATAACCTTCTTTCTGAAGGCCCCAGAGAGCTCTTTTGATCTAGGCATGGTGACGACGCACACTTCAACAACAAAGAGCAAACCAAACTAAATGTCTGAGGTTTAAATAAGACAGGTTCCTCCAAGATCCTCTCTAACGATGTTCTAATCATTTGCACCTGAGCTGGTGCACCTGATTCTAATTGTAGGTATTTGAAGTAGTGATAAATGTAGGGGTGTACTTACTTCTTCCACATGCGAAATTTGCATTTATGTTTATTTAAATTATACAATGGACTACAAAATGGAAATGTTTCATGATATTTGTTATGTTATATCACCTTTATCTATCAATATTGTTGAAATGAAGATCAAATAGCTGTATGTTGAAATATGTTGAAAAAGTCAAAACTTTACATGGGGTGCACTTACTTTTTCACGTGACTGTATGTCATGATTTTGATACAGTCTGGCATCTTGCCTTACTGTCCAAATTCTCTGTCTGTTGTATCCAAGGTCAACTTCACACATGGTTTCCTGACCCCCTCTACTCTCGTAGCCAGCATGTGGCCCTCAATGGAATCCATTCATCTCCTCTCCCTGCCAAGGCTGTGGTGCCCCAAGACCGTGTTCTGGGACCAGTCACATCCCTGATCTTCAAAATGATCTCTCTGACTTTCTGGAAAACACTGTTTATCTATTTGCTGCTGACTCCACCTCGACCATGACCTCATCCTTCAGACAGACGGGCTGTATCCTCTTTCTTCCCTTGCTTCAGACATATAAGAAAAAAATCACAAGATTGTCAAACACTTGCAATATGTCTTTCAGTCCTGACAGATCTCACACTCTCACTATCTCTCTCCGAAAGGACCACCTGGCAAACCCTCCTATCTACTTTCTTAACAATCCTCTTCAGGAAATTCATTCTTTCAAACTCCTGGGTCTCACTATCAGCCATGACCTTTCTTGGGCAAACCATATTTCTGAGTTGGCCTCCAAAGCCAGCCTCCAACTGAGCATCCTCCGGCGTGCAAAGTCCTTCCTTGGCACACATAAACTCCTATGCACCTACAAGGCCTTCATCAACAGCTTGGTGGAGTACTGCTCTCCCCTTTGGGCTGGCTCCCCTGCTTCATATCTTGCTTATCTTGACTGCATGGAAACCAAGGCCTTCAAGACCACTGGAATCTCCCATACTGAAGCTGAGTTTATGGGCCTATCACTTTGCCATCGCAGACAGGTCGGTGGTCTCTCTGGCTTCTACCCCCTCCTTTTTGTCTTGCACCCTCTGCTCTTGCAATGTCCCTCCCACCCCCCTTCCAGGTTTCTGGAGGGCACACATGGTCCACCATCAACCCCCTTTTGGTGAAACTACCTACAGTCATGTGAAAAAGTAAGTACACCCCATGTAAAGTTTTGACTTTTTCAACATATTTCAACATACAGCTATTTGATCTTCATTTCAACAATATTGATAGATAAAGGTGATATTATATAACAAATATCATTAAACATTTACATTTTGTAGTCCATTGTATAATTTAAATAAACATAAATGCAAATTTTGCATGTGGAAAAGGTAAGTACACCCCTACATTTATCACTACTTCAAATACCTAAAATTTGAATCAGGTGCACCAGCTGAGGTGCAAATGATTAGAACATCGTTAGAGAGGATCTTGGAGGAACCTGTCTTATTTAAACCTCAGACATTTAGTTTGGTTTGCTCTTTGTTGTTGAAGTGTGTGGCATCACCATGCCTAGATCAAAAGAGCTCTCTGAGGCCTTCACAAAGAAGGTTATAGATGCCTACGAGTCTGGGAAGGGATTTAAAAAGATCTCCAAACAATTTGAAATCAATCATTCGACTGTCTGGAAGATCATCTACAAGTGGAGAAGATTCCAAACAACTGCCAACTTGTTCAGTCCAGGCCGCCCCAGCAAGTTCAGCCCGAGAGCAGACCGCAGGATGCTGAAAGAAGTCTCTAAGAACCCCAGAATGTCATCACGGGACCTACAGGTAGCTCTTGCGACTGTTGATGTCAAAGTGCAGGAGTGTACCATTAGAAAGAGGCTGCACAAATTTGATCTACATGGGAGGTGTGCCAGGAGGGAACTTTTGCTGTCCAGAAAGATCATCAGGGCAAGACTAAAGTTTGCCAATGAACACCTAGGCAAAGACCAGCACTTCTGGAACAATGTGCTCTGGACAGATGAGTCAAAGGTAGAGCTAATTTGGCCACAGTACGAGAAGACATGTTTGGCGAAAACCAAAGACAGGATTTGATCACAATAACCTGATACCAACTGTAAAGCATGGTGGTGAAAATATTGTGGTTTGGGGCAGCTTTGCTGCATCAGGGCCTGGGCAGCTCACCATCATAGAATCCACTATGAATTCTCCATTGTACCAGAGGGTGCTTGAGGATAATTTTGAGGCCATCTGTCGGAAAGTTGAAGCTCAACTGAAGGTGGACCTTGCAATATGACAATGACCCTAAACATACCAGTAAATCCACCAAGGAATGGCTGAAAAGAAAGAAATGGAGGGTTCTGGAATGGCCAAGTCAAAGCCCGGATCTAAATCCCATCGAGATGTTGTGGGGGGATTTGAAACGAGCTGTGCATGCAAGAAACCCCTCAAACATCGCACAGCTGAAAGAATTCTGCATGGAGGAGTGGGCAAAAATTTCTCTCAGTCGATGTCAGAGACTGATCGACAGTTATAAGAAACGCCTACTTGAAGTTGTTTCTGCCAAAGGGGGCAATACCACCTATTGGAGCCAAGGGTGTACTTACTTTTTCCACATGCATAATTTGCATTTATGTTTGTTGAAATTATACAATGGAATACAAAATGTAAATGTTTCATGAATATTTGTTATATTATATCACCTTTGTCCATCAATATTGTTGAAATGAAGATCAAATAGCTGTATGTTGAAATATGTTGAAAAAGTCAAAACTTTACATGGGGTGTACTTACTTTACAAGTCAAAACTTTACATGGGGTGTACTCACGTGACTTTAAATCCAGGATCACTGCTCACATTCACTCATTTATTCCTCTTTTCCCCGCCAGTGGAATCAACTTCCACATCCTCTTCAATCTCGTTCTTCCCTCTAGGGTTCCAAGACAGCTGTTCACCACCATGTCAGATCACCACAATCCAAAACCATGACCTTTCTACCCTCGTTAACCCTACAAAAATCCCTCCTCCTTCCAATTTCACAGTTTTCCCTCCTTGGAGTTTCCCTCTGTGTATATCTTGTCCACCCCATGCATGTGTGTGTTTGCTTTCTGTTTTTGTCTGTTACCTCTTGATCCATTCTGTGTACGAGCTCTTCCATGAGCCTACATGTATACACAAAATGTCAAAGTTCAAAGCCACGGTAAGTACAAATAGGCCTTATTAGCCCACCCACCGTGCAGTGTGAGATGACTGGGTTTTGTAATCACTTCCGTGTTTCTTTATTTACCATTTAAACTTTTTTCAAAAATATTTCAACAAACTGTTATTTTGAGAATATGGACAACACTAATTCTAAAAATTTTTTTTTTTTTTTTTTACCTGTTGGTTTCGTCAAGTTTAGTTCGAGTACAAAGCAGATGCGGACGGGCTTTGCATTTAGAGATGTATTCTCGTTGTTGTTATTATTAATAATATTCTTGTTTGCTACAATTATATTATTGCTAATATGAGCCTGGTGTTGGCTTACCGGTTAGGGTGCCGGCTTCGGATCCTAGAATCCTGGGTTCGAATCCCGGTCGATCGCTGAATTAACCACCAGCGGGGTTGACTCAGCCTGTTATCCTTCCGATGTCGGCAAATTGAGTACCAGTTTACTGGTAATTTCCTGCGTATCACAAGAGGCGACTAACAGGGTTGGCGGCAGGAAGGGCATCCGGCCATAAAACATTGCTTCAAAAAGGGGACCACGGTGCCCGAAAAAGGCCAACCACCGCTCCGCGGGGAAAAATGGCCTCAAAAGGTGGTTCATGTTCATTCATGAGAATTGCTATTTATTAAGAGTGCAGTAATACTGTTTTATATAAAGACATTTATGTGTGTCACGTTTATGTGCAGAGGCTGGTCTGACACTCCAACTGTATGCCGAGTTGATCGGATGGGGAGAGAGACCCCTAGGCGCATTCCTCCACTACCCAGCACAGAGTGAATGGCAGCGAAAGGAGCTGCTCTTCCGGAAGATCCTGCATTACTTACACCATGGCAAGGTGCTCCACCCCATGATTTATAATCCAATTTGTGACAAATATATTAGGAATAGTAAATCTTCAGTGTCATTTGGGTCGAGGCTTGTCATAATCATGATCTCATAGTCTCAAGTTCCTTAATACAACACCAGTATTTACGGTTGTATATTTAATTGAACACCTCTATACTCTCTTACTCTTGCACAGAGCTGGGAGTATGGTATCCCTTTGTGCCGAGAACTCGCCATCCAGTATGAAGCAATATACGACTACCAGAGGTTGAGCTCAGTCCGGGTGTGTAGCCTCTTTTTGATTTCAAAGATCAAATATACATCTGGTCATCCCCTATCCACACACTACCATACCCCATGATTTACTCTTATTTCTTGCTGTGTTTCATTCAGCTTGTGTGGAGCTTATTCACTCACCCCCATTTGTCCTCGCTCCCCCTCCCCACCTCCTTCCCCATTGATCTTGCTCTCTATTCTACTCAGAAGTTGGTGTTTCGCCCTTTCCATTTTGCTCCATTCCATTCTGCTCTAGCTCTTCCATGAGCCTAGATCATGCATACAAAAAATAAAAAAAAGGATGTTCTTTACCGCCACCTCCTCCACCAGATTGGCATCATTACTTAAAAAGAGGTCCAACACTGCACTCCCCTTTGTGGGCTTTTCTACAAACTGAGTTAAAAACAAGAAGGATAGTCTCACAATGGCATAGCTGGGCTTGGATCTGCTGATTGGAGGATCTGCTGCCCCCTGTCATGTGACCAGATCCTCAGCTCTGATTGGTGGACGTTTTTGAGGGATATATGTATATACATACTCCGGACAGACAGACAAATGCTGTTCCAGATAACATTGCCCTAAGGGCTATGCCATAAAAATATGGCTGCCGAACTGCTTGACTGATGACGTCGTCACTTTTATTTTCTCAACCAATTTATCTCGATCACACTGAATAATTTTCATACTGATCGGATCAAGAGTTCTACTCATCGATTTATGACGTCATAATTAAGGCGATTATGACATCATCATTAACATATGTTATTCCCCATGGGGAGTACTTTACAAAGAGCCACCTTTCAATTTTTTTATATAGAGCAGTTTTGAAGATATAGGGGTGCAAAGTTTTCCGATTTTCCCAAGATTGCACCCATAACACGTGACCAATTACATCATAATTATCATTAAAAATTTTACAGGAGGAGGTATGCCATGGTAAAAATTTAGTGTTAATCGTTCAAACGGTTGTAGAGAAAACGAATTTTAAAGGGAATAAACCCATAAAATGCCAGCTGAAGGGACATACATACATACATACATACATACATACATACATACATACATACATACATACATGCATATATACATACATATTAGGTGTATCGGAAAGTAATGTCGTTTTTCAAAGAGGAATAAACAGCTTAAAAAACGGCATTGCTTTCCGGTACACCTAATACATACATACATACATACATACATACATACATACATACATACATACATACATACATACATACATACATACATATTAGGTGTATCGGAAAGTAATGTCGTTTTTCAAAGAGGAATAAACAGCTTAAAAAACGGCATTGCTTTCTGGTACACCTAATACATACATACATACATACATACATACATACATACATACATACATACATACAGTACATACACCGGACGGACAAACAGGTGTGATGACTGAGCCTGTCATCTTTCCGAGGTCAGCAAAATGAGTACCAGCTTACCATGAAGAATGAGCCATTCAAGTATCCTGTATCGGAGTGGCGACCCGTCCTGGATTGTGCCTAATAGCCTCGGAAACTGCCTCGGCCGCCTTATGCATCAGAAGATGCAAAAGTTGTGGTCTTCTTCTTATTCTCGATTTTCTCATAATAAAGATTTGTTGAAAATTAATGACAAAAGCTCAAATGGTACACCAAAAAGCATCTCAAAATGCAAGCGGACAAAACAAAATAAACACGGAAGAGATTAAAAAACCCGGTCACCTTGAGATGCACAGCGGTGGCCAGGTTAATAAGAGATATTTGTAAATTGTACTTCCTGTGACTTTGCCTTTTGACATTTTAACCCCATTATTAGTTTTGCTCTGCATGAAATGCAGCGGAATACCTATTATTATTCCTAGAGTTTTTATTATTATTATTCCACCCTATTTTTCACCTCTGAAAACTTTAAAATTAATGTTCTCATCAACCGTTGGTCTGATTGACACAAAATTTTCACCAAGTGATTGCCGAGACTTTTTTTTTTTTTTTTTTGGGATACTCAATCGAGGCTCGTGAAAGAGCGAACATTTATTTCACAAACAAATCAACCAGACAAACAAAATATATCAAAAGAGGGAGCGGAAGACAAGATGGGGAGAGAAGGGGAAGCACACAAACATAACATTTGAGAGCAGGGAGATGTGTGGGATGGAGAGGGCTTGGGGGGAGGAGGCGTGGGAAGAAGGGGGGGGGGGGGTGGGGGGGAGGACACCAAGGACACCAAGGACTTCCAGGACAGAAGTTGGTATTTCAAAAAAGTGGATTTGGGGTGAAATTAGCGGGGGTAGAAAAGATGGAACATGTCTTTCAGGTGTGCCAATCAAGGTTTTGGATGGGGGAATATAAGAGATGGTGGTGAACAGCTGTTTTAAAGACCTGGAGGGTGGAGTGGGATTGAAGAGAGTGAGGGCGTTTGTTCCAGAGGCGGGAGAAAAGAGGAATGAAGGAGTGAAGGAGAGCAGAGAGTCTTTATTTTGGCAGTTTAACCAGAAGAGGGTTGCAGGCAGATCTTGTGCGACCTGTATGAATATTTGGGGGACAGAGCCCAGAGAGAGCTGGGGGGGGGGGGGCAAGGCCAGAGAGGAGTCGGTAGAAGACGGAAAGACCACCAACCTGCCTGCGGTGAGTGAGTGAAAGGCCCTTGGAGTTAGCTTCATCGCGGGAGATTCCAATGATTCTGAACGCTTTGGTTTCAACAGCGTGAAGACGAGCTAGGTGTGAGGCAGGAGCACCAGCCCAGAGGGGAGAGCAGTATTCCATTGAGCTGCAGATGAAAGCCTTGTGTGTGGTGAGGAGCTCAGGTGTGCCAATGAAGGACTTCACACGACGGAGGATGCCCAGTCGGCGACTGGCTTTGGAGGCCAGATTTGAAATGTGGTTTTCCCAGGAAAGATCATGGCAGATAGTGAGGCCCAAAAGCTTGAGTGACAGAACTTCTTGGAGAGGATTATTCAGAAAGTGGATGGGAGGGTTGTCCAGTCGGTCTTTTCGGAGAGACATCGTAAGAGTGTGAGATTTGTCAGGATTGAAAGACATGTTCCACTTGTTTGCCCAGTCTGTGATTTTGTCCAGGTCTGCAGAGAGTGAGGAGGCTGCAGACTGCCGATCTGAGGGATGAGGAATGGAGCGACAGAGAGTAGAGTCATCAGCAAAGAGATAGAGAGGATTTTCAAGAGAGTCAGAGAGATCATTGATGAAGACCAGAAAAAGCACAGGGCCCAGAACACTGCCTTGGGGAACTCCAGCCTGAACAGGAAGAGGAGATGAGAGAAACCCATTCAGGGCCACATGTTGACTACGACTAGAGAGGAAGTCCGCCAGCCATGCGTGGAGATTTCCTTGGATACCAAAGGAGGAGAGTTTGGTGAGCAGAGCGGGGTGCCAGACCGTATCGAAGGCACGTGATATGTCAAGGGAGACAGCTCTAATTTCCTGTTTGGCATTGAGGACCTCCATCCATTGTTGAGAAAGCAGAAGCAGCATGTCCAGACTAGAGTGACCAGGTCTGAAACCAAATTGATGATCAGAGATCAAGCCATTGGAGAAGAGGAAAGATTTCATATCTGAAGCAATGATGGATTCCATGACTTTTCTGATAATTGGGAGAAGGCTGATTGGTCTGTAGTTGCTAGGATCTGTTTTTGCACCTTTTTTGTGCAAAGCGGTGATGTTGGCTGATTTCCAAGCAGATGGCAGATGACCTTGAGCAAAAGAGAGGGTGAAGAGAACAGAGAGAGGGAGTGAAAGAGCGGAAGAACAGGATTTTAGGATCCGTGGGCTGATGCCGTCAGGTCCAGTTGCAGAATCAGAGTCGAGGGTTGACAGAAACTTTTCCACCTTGTCAGGAGGAAAGGACACAGAGTCCAGGAGCGACTGGGTACGGTGGGTACAGAGAGGGATGGGTTTGGGACACAAGATTTAGAGGCAAACACAGAGTTGAGGCATTCAGCTTTTTCACGTGCAGAGTCAGCCGTGTAGCCATTTGAGGTGAGGGAGGGGATGGAGGGGGAACAAACACCAGAAACAGATTTGACCAGACGCCACCAGGATTTGGAAGAGGGAGACAGATAAGAGAGTTCGGTCTTGAGAACGGAGAGATATTGTTTCCTGGCTCTCCTGAGGGTGGACACACACTTGTTTCGGGCCTTGTGAAAATAAATGAGATTTCCTTCCATTGGATTTGCTTTCCCAGGAGACGAAAGCAAGTTGTTTCTGGGCAACAGCCTCACCACAAGATTCCGTGTACCATGGACGGGAGGAAGGGTAACATGTACAATTTTTTTTACTGCTAATTATGACATCATAGGTCATGTGGTATGGGCGCATCTTGGAAAACACCTCCAACTTTTCTCCTCTATATCTCCGAAACAGCTCGATGGGAAAAAAAAAATGAGTCATTGCTCTTTCTAAAGAACTCTGCAATGGGACCAAAAAATGTGTTTATTTAGGATGTTAAAAATACTAACGTTACGAAGTTATAATTCGACAAATAGACCCCTTGATGCCACGAATATGATGTTTTTTTACATGACCTGGGTGAAAAAAAATGCAGAATGCAAAAGATTACGACATCATACGTCACATTGTTCGGCCGCCATATTGTTTTTTCATGAAAAACACTAAAACCCCTTTTCTCCGCAATGGCTGAACAGATTGAGCCCAATCTTTGCATGCAGAATCACATGCCCATGGCAAACAAAAAGTTCACACATGATGTCGTACGTCACATCGTTTAGGAGTTATGACGTTTTTAAGCATAAACTTTAAATCCTATCTCCTCGCTAATTTTTGAAGATATTGAGTGGAAACTTTTCACAAATGTTCTGCATGTGGGGAGGTTAAAACATTACTTGGGAAGTTTCATTGAGTCACATGGTTTGGCAGCAATAAATAATTGAACGATAATCTTAAAAAGCTTCCATCTCTTAAACCGCTTCATTGATCGACGTGAAAATTTATGATGAAGTAGAAGTCATGAAGTGGAACAAGTCTTCATAATTTCAAAATGATTGCATGTACGGTGTGGAAGCTGGAAGTTGTTATTGTGTGAAGAAGAATAAACTATATTTTATCTTCTCCAGCCATGTGTCTTTTTGGTGTGGGTTTAATTATGATGAAAGGGGGGTTGTATCAAAAGCAGGGTTGTATGAAAGCGGGAAGGCGGAGGAAACCGGTCATCACTGCCATCAGTTATAAAGTGGCAGTTGTCGTTAATTATGCCTAGGTCACACATAGGCGGATATTTTGGCGACTACCGGCGACTGCCGGCGATCAAGATTTTTCGGCGACTACTGGCGACTACTGGCGATGTCGGGTGGTAATGTGACCATAAAATATGGTCAGGCGGCAGTATGGCGACTGCAGGCGGCCACATTGACTCGTAACTCGGCCGCCACTAGTCCTACTGCTGTCGTCGTCAGTCTCCCATAGCCGCAGGGGAGACGTGACAGTTCTTCTGTAGTCGATATGCAGCCGCAACAGTGTCGGCCCGTAGTCGGGAAGATGCTGCAGGAAGGCCGTATGGCATTCGCATCTCTGCCGTGCTAGCTGGTGGGGGCGATTGCGGAAGACTATGAGTGACTGGGTTGCGGCCGCTTTACGCTCTTATTACGGATACCGACGACAGCATGGCGGTTCCATCACAACAGCATGGCGGATTTTTTTCCATTGCGACTGAGCGTGCCGTTTTTAAACATTTAAAAAACTTTTTGGCCCCTTTGCGACTCTTGCCGACTGCAGGCGACCTGGGGAGGATAACCACGACTACAGGCGACCGTCCATTACGGTTTCATTATGATTGTCGGCGGATGGTAGCGATTTTTTCAGTCGCCAGTAGTCGCCGACAAATCCGCCTATGTGTGACCTAGGCATTATATTCTCCCTATTTATATCATAATAAAGGTTTGTTCTAAATTCGATGACAAAAGCTTTATTGGTTCAAAAAAAGTTATGGCCTGGACACACACACTCACACTCACACTCACACTCACACACTCACACACACACTCACACTCACACACACACTCACACACACACACACACACACACACTTGCAAACCCTCATCTCCCACTGCATAGGTAAATGGGTTAAAAAGCTTCTCAGTGGTGGTGGTGGTGAAATCTCACCGGTGGTGCAAGGCCTTATAAATGATACAAAGCAGAGCAAACAAAACAATTCTATATCATGAAATTAAACACCCAAACCTTTGGTTTTTAATAGCACCGCTGACCTTCATGAGTAAGACTAGTTCATCATTATATTTCCTTCTCAATGTTGCTGTTTGATTTGATTTAGGCTATATAAACATTAACAGGAAAGGAAAATGTGGTCTGTTGGAATAACTTTGGTTTGCCTTCAAATGTATCGCATATTCACCTTTAGAGTGAGTGGCCTTGTTGCAAGCATTCGATAAACACTGTCCTGTCTGACAATATGACTGTTCAAGATAACGGTTATTGACAATGCACCGATAAGATAACTCTTCATACCTTCCGCTTTCAGAAAACAGAAGCCGCATACTACGACAGCATCGTGGACCACGAACGCCTTGAACCAGAGTTTTTCCGCATGGGATTTTATGGCAAAAAGTTTCCATTCTTTTTGAGGGTAAGTCTTGCTATTTAGACTTTGCAAGAAGTGACCGAACGCTAAGTAATAACATCTGCAACACAAAGCTGGAAGAATGAGAATAAACACAAGGCAATGAAAAACCTCACCCAAAGTTCCATAGTACCCCACACACAGAAACCCCAACTTGGACAACCTCACCACGGTCATGCAGAATGACCATGATAATAAGGCACTTGACTTAGCTGTGCTAGTCAAGGCCGAGCATCGTACAATTTAAGTTTTCCAAAGATGTCATCCTCAAATTTCCCCTTCACTATTCTTGATAATGTTGTACATGATAATAACAGTTATCATTCGTTTTGGTTATGCAGATAGGGTCTTTTAATTGAAGTTATTTTGTCAAGGCAAGGGTGGAATTAACTTCACCTAATTATTGATATACTGTATTAGTCTTTCTGTACAACTCACTGAACATCCTTACAACTCCAGGGCCTTCAGAAAGTATTCACACCCCTTGAATTTTTCACATTTTTGTTGTCTTACAGCCTCAATTTAAAATTGATTAAATTGAGATTTTTTGGTCACTGTTCTACACATAATAAATACCCCATAATGTCAAAGTGCAACTTTTTTTTTTTTTTAGAAATTTTTACAAATTAATTAAAAACTAAAAGCTGAAATGTCTTGAGTCAAAAGTATTTGACCGCTTTGCTATGACACTCCAGATTGAGTTCAAGTGCATCCAATTTCCTTTGATCATCCTTGAGATGTCTCTACAACTTCATAGGAGTCCACCTGTGGCCAATTCAATTGATTGGACATGATTTAGAAATAAACACACCTCTCTATATAAGATCCCATAGTTGCCAGTGCATGTCAGAGCAGAATCTCTACCAAGAAGTCCAAGGAACTCTTTGGCCTGAATGCAAAGCGCTATATCTGGTGAAAACCGAGCACAGCTCATCGCCAATACCACACCATCCCTACCGTGAAGTATGGTGGTTGCAGCATAATGCTATGGGGATGTTTTTCAGCGGCAGGGACAGGGAGAATTTTAAGGATAGAAGGAACAATGAATGGAGCCAAATACAGGCATACCCTTGAGGAGAACCTGCTTCAGAGTGCAAAAGACCTTGGACTGCGGCAAAGATTTATGTTACAAACAGGACAATGACACCAAGCATACAGCCAAACCAACACTGGAATGACTTCAGAACAAGAATGTAAAAGTTATTGAGTGGCCCAGCCAAAGCCCAGACTTGAATCCCATTGAGAATCTGTGGAAAGACTTGAGGATTGATGTTCACCGACACTCCCCATCCAACTCGACAGAGCTTGGGAAAATCTGCAAGGAAGAATGGGAGAAACTCCCCAAATCCAGATGTGCAAAGCTGATACAGACATACCCAAGAAGACTTGAAGCTGTAATCACTGCGAAAGGCGCTTCTACAAAGTATTGACTCAGGGGGTTGAATACTTGTGTTAATTATGTATTTCAGAATTTCATTTTTAATTATTTTGTAAAAGTTTCTTAAAAAGAAATTCCACTTTAACATTATGGGGTAGTATGTGTAGATTGGCGACAAAAATTTTCAATTAAACTCAATTTTACTTCAGTAACACAAAAAATGTGAAAAAGGTCAAGGGGTGTGAATACTCTGAAGGAACTGTATGCAGTGTTCATCACGACATTTCCTTGTGTATGTTCGCCAACTTACTCGTTACCTTTCTCTGTTGGCAGAATAAAGAGTTTGTGTGTCGTGGCCACGAATCGGAGAGGCTTGAGAGTTTTTCCCAGCGCATCATGGCCGAGTTTCCACAAGGCATCCTTCTTCAGCAAGCCGGCCAGCCAGATGATACAATCACCAGCTCCGATGGGCAACGTATCCTTAACCACCTCCATCCAGCCAGGCTGGGCATGCGAGGAAGAGTAAAATGGCTCTGTTTACATATAAAGCAAACATTTTGCTTTGGGATCGATCTGGCCTTTTGTTTAGTGGCTGTAAATAAAGACAGCTGATTTGTCTGCTTTAAACCACCAAAATGTAGTCTCTTTAAGAATACACCATAGGTTGAATCTCGACAAGTCAAATAGCACTTTCAATAGGTCTGTTCTGAGTACCAGCTTGCTGGGATGAATGATCCCGGTGTGTACCCCGGTTTAGAATAGGTACACCGTATCCCTGCGCATCGTAAGAGGCGACCAAGGGTTGGCGTCAGGAAGGGCATCCGGCCATAAAAACATTGCCTCAAACAGGGAACCATGATTGTCATGGGGCCCGCAAGGCCAACCCCCGCTCTAGCGGTGAAAATGGCCTTAAAACGATCATTCATTCATTCATTTCATAGGTCTGTTCTGATAAGTTTAGCTTTATAAGCCAAAGCCTGAATGGTATTTTAATTTCACCAAAACTGGTTGTAGTTGGGAAGAACCATGTTCAAAATTGAAGGTACCACCAACTTGTTTAGCTGCTCTGAATGCAAGGCTGTGGTCTAACATTTTCCCACCGAGTGGTCTTCGTCAATCCCAAATGAAGACCTATGGTGGTTAAAACATTCAAACCTGAGCATTGCCACCTTGGATGTTATATTACTTCCTAAAATTTTTAACACCTCTTTCAATCTCCAAATTCATTCCTGAAAATCCGAGTTGTGTCTACTTGTTTTATACTGTTAACCCCCCCCCCCCCTCCCTTTTCTGCCCCAGCTCTCTCTCTTGCACAGATCTCCCGATGTCCTTGTTCTATACTGATGTAATTGTGTGCTTCCCTCTCTCTCCCCTCTTGTCTCCCGCTCCCTTTATTATAAGTTTTATGTGTCCGTTTATGTTTTTTTCTGTTTGAGTGTTAGCTCATACATGAGCCTCGTCTTGTATCCCCCCAAAAAAACCCCAAAAAACCAGGTGTTTAGACTCGTGGAAATGCAGAACTCCAGTGGGCAAAGGCTCATCAGATAGTCAGCCCAAGGAGAAACAGGTGTTTAAGAACTCATTTCTTGTCCACCTGTATCTCCTTGGGCCGGCTATCTGCTGTCCATTATCTCATGCATGGAAAACGGGATTAGGAGAGGAGATTCAGGTGAAAGGGTGACAGGCTACCAGTGCATGGAGTAAGATTCAAAAGGAGAAATCTCGGAGATCATGATGTGGTAGTGAGCAGCAGACGTAAAGGTCTGTAGGAAAGAGCATGAGACAACAGATACAGGAAGATTATTCCACAGACAACAGTGGAAGCGATCAAATTAATGGAGGTGGGTGTTAGACTTAGACTTGGGGAGTATAACGACGTACAAACTTCTGACATAATGTGTCATAAAAGATGGCAGGGTTTGGATGTAGAGGTGAGAGGGTAGGATGATCAAGAGCAGAAGGGAATTGGTGAAAGACTGCATGGACTCCTACCTAGTTGCCTGTGGTGAGCAATAAGAAGAGCATAATAGCATGGTGTCTTGAGCGGTCAAGGAAGCAGATTACGTCATCTCCATAGAATCAAGGGGGCAAGATGGAAAGCAGGATCACCAGCCCAAAGTGTGGAGCCACGTTGCATTGCAGTTCAGATGAAGGCCAGATCCCTAATTATAAGCGGTGGATGGCAAAGGAAGGACTTGACTTGTGTGGAAAATTCTTAGGTGTTCGCTGGCTTTGAAGGTCTGCCTGGGGATGTGATCAGCCAAATACAACTTGTATCTTCATGATGATCAGATCCAGGAGATTCTGAAACTGTACACAATGTCATCGGTGATGGTCAGGCCAAGGAGCTTCTGAGATGGTACCTTTCCCATAGACTGACCATAGCAGTAAATTAGCCAGCCAGTCTTTGTGTTGGGACAAAGTGAAAATATGGGTCTTTTTAGCTGCGACGAGCAGCTCTATTTGAGGACCGCGTTGTTGTTGTTGGGGTGCCCTTTTGAATAGCGCATGCGCATGCGAAACCTGGTGTTGGCTTCGCGGTTAGGGTGCTGGCTTGGGATCATAGGATCCTGGGTTCGAATCCCGGTCGATCGCTGAATTAACGCCAGTGGGGTTCACTCAGCCTGTCATCCTTCCGAGGTTGGCAAATTGAGTACCAGCTTGCTGGGATGAATGATCACGGTGTGTACCCTGGGTTAGAATAGGTACACCGTATCCCTGCGCATCGTAAGAGCGTGACCAAGGGTTGGCGTCAGGAAGGGCATCCGGCCATAAAAACATTGCCTCAAACAGGGAACCATGATTGTCATGGGGCCCGCAAGGCTAACCCCCGCTCTAGCGGGGAAAATGGCCTTAAAACGATCATTCATGCGCATACACTCGGACGTGCGTTGGTATGAGGTAAGAACATATTGCAACGGATATCCTCATGATTCTACACATCGCAGCTGGTGACCACACTGTGGTCATTTTTCTCTTGTTTAAATACAAGATCAAGCCTTTCGAAAGAGCAAGGAGACAGATGGTGAAAAGACATCGGACTAACAATTAGATAGTGGGGCCCTGTTTAGACAGAGCAGGAAAGGGAATGCAATGTTTTTGATCTGTCTTGAAGCCTTGAAGGGAAAATGAGATTGAAGAGACTGAGGAAGTTGATTCCACAGGCAGGAAGATATCGGAACATATAAGTGGAGGTGGGTAGTGAATCTGGATTTTGGGAGTTTCACCAGGAGGAGGTTGCTGGCAGACCTTGTGCCCATGCAGAAACCTGGGGGAATGAGCACAGAAAGAACAGAGGGTGTAAAACCAGAAAGGAGGTGGTAGAAGACAACGAGACCACCGACCTGTCTGCGATGTGAAAGTGATAGTCCCAGAGACTCAGCTTCATCGGGTGGGAGATTCCATTGATTTTGAAGGCCTTGGTTTCCATGCTGGCAAGCTAAGAAAGCTGTAAAGCAGGGGTGCCAGCCCCAGAGGGGAGAGCATTACTCCAAAAATCTGCAGATGAAGGCCTTGTAGGTGGATAGAAGTTCAGTTGTGCCAAGGAAAGATTTTGCATGATGGAGGATGCCCAGTCGGAAAAAGGCTTTGGAGGCCAACTAAGTGTGGGTTGCCCAAGAAAGATCAAGACTCAAGAGAGGCCCAAATATTTGAGTAACTGAACCTCTTAAAGAGGATTATTTAGAAAGTAGATGGGAGGGGTATGCCATGAGAAGGTAGGGCAGCACATGCTTGAAGTATTCAAGTAAAGAGGTGGGATGGAACAGCCTTTGAAGTGCAGTTCCGCAAATGGGAGAAAAGAGCAACTAAGGAGCTGAAGTGTGCAGTAAGCTTGGATTTTGGGAGTTTCACCAGGAAGGGTACGGAGAAGAACAGGTACATCCTGGAGGAGCTGTGGAGGGTCCTGTCACAATTAATCGTACATATTAAACAATATGTCTTGCAACCTTATCCAAAGACAGTGTACACCTGTTGATTTTATATATTTGACTATCTTATCGTGTTTGGTGAATCCTTATGTGTAAAAACTGGAAGAACACAAACTCAGCAAGTTGCTATTTACTTCGTCTTTTTCAAGATTTTGGAAACCTGTTGGGAGCAGAGTTACTCCATGTTTTTTAGATGAGTCTGCAAACTAGTGAGGTGCCTTTGAGGTGTTAGAAGAGTTGTTGTTTGCCTCCTCCCAAGCTCATAGGTGGCTGATCTGTTCAAATATGGAAAATTGTTGTTTAATTTCCTTACTTTTCACCGATTGATTGCAAAAGTTATGGCAAACTATGCGAAAGTATAGTAGTTGGTAGGGTCAATTGTAGCATTTCAGGTTTTAATAAACTCTGAAGAAATGTATTCCATTATGGGGAGAAACTCATTCAATAACGTCATGGATTATTGACGGAAGTGATGATCACTGTCAATCTAGAACGGCACTCAGTAGAGCGCATACCTCCGCCAGACTGAACTGTTGATGTTTTGCATTCCACTGATAGGCCGGATTTGGATTAGGACCTGAACCAAAATCTAATCGGCTTGTTCTTGTCACCTCACCAACTTATCCACCTAGTTTTATCATAATGCATTCACAACTTTTTGAGATATCCTGTTCACAGACAGGTGTGAAAACATGTCGGTGATGACCTAATCATGCAAATCGAGACAGCCATTCAAAAGACATGTCAGCTACGTCATTATCAGATAAGAAAGCGACTCTCGGCGAAGCTGTGTGTGTGTTTGTGTGTTTGTGTGTTACTGTGTGTGTCTGTGTGGTACTGTGTGTGTTTGTGTGTTACTGTGTGTGTTTGTGTGTTACAGTGTGTGTTTGTGTGTGTGTGTTTGTGTGTCACTGTGTGTGTTTGTGCCATCATTGCCATCACTTCTCTGATCAACCATTCCTCCACTCCTGAGGAAGTTAGGAGTGGAGGAATGGTTGATCAGAGTAGTGATGGCAATGTACAAAAGAGCGCGTACAGCTGTAAGGACGAAGGACGGGAACAGTGGTGAGTTTGAGGTGAAGGTGGGAGTGCATCAGGGGTCGGTACTAAGTCCACTACTATTTGAAGCTGTGATGGAGGTGCTGGCTTGGAACGTAAAGGAGGGTTCACCGTGGGAGTTGTTGTATGCAGATGATCTGGTGCTGACTGCAGAAAGTATGGATGGACTGAAGGAGAAGATGAACTAGTGGAAGGAATGTATGGAGACAAAAGGTCTGAAGGTGAATATCGGAAAAACGAAGGTGATGGCAAGTGGTAAAGCATGTGGTGAGGTGGAAAGAACTGGGAAGTGGCCGTGTGCTGTGTGGAGGAAGGGTGTCGGAGTGAATTCCATTCAATGTACAATGTGCGCTGAGTGGGTTCATCAAAAATGTAGTGGTCTGAGAGGGTCATTAACCAGTGTGGCAGCTACATTCAAATGTAAGGTGTGCACAGAGGGAGCTGCAGATGGAGGAAATGTTCAGTTGGATCTTGGAGATGACGTGAAGCTGGAAGGTGTGAAAACATTTTGTTAACTAGGAGACATGCTGAATGGAGAAGGTGGATCAGACTCGGCAACGGTTGCGAGAGTGAGATGTGCATGGAAGAAGTTTCGGGAACTGAGTGGCATGCTGACGAGGAGGGGAGTGTCATTGAAGCTGAAGGGAAAGGTGAATGCTGCATGTGTGAGAAGTGTTATGATTTATGGGAGCGAGACATGGGTAATGAATGTAGAGCAGCAACGAAGGCTGGAAAGGGTGGAAATGCGAATGGTTCGGTGGATGTGCGGAGTATCGTTGAGAGAGAGGAAGACAAATGATGAATTGCGAAAGATGATGGTAAATAGAGCCTGTGATGGATGCTGTGAAGAGAAACAGGTTGAGATGGTTTCGTCATGCGTTGAGGAAGGATGAAAGTGACTGGTTGAGAAGAGTGATGGAAATGAATGTAGAAGGAAGTAGAAGACGGGGAAGACCGAGAAAGACTTGGCTAAAGATGGTGGAAGAAGAAATGCGGGCAAGGGGGTAAACAAGGGGAGATGCAGAAAATAGGGCAAAATGGAGAAGATTGTCATGGGGACCGCAAAGCGAACCCCCGCTCTTGCAGGGAAAATGGCCTTAAAATGCATGTTGTTGTTTTGTTTGTGTGTGTTTGTGCGTTACTGTGTGTGTTACTGTTTGTGTGTGTGTGTGTTACTGTGTGTGTGTGTGTGTGTGTGTTACTGTGTGTGTTTGTGTGTGTTACTGTGTGTGTTTGTGTGTCACCGTGTGTGTTTGTGTGTCACTGTGTGTGTGTGTTGTTGTTTGTGTGTTACTGTGTGTGTGTGTTACTGTTTGTGTGTGTGTGTGTCTGTGTGTTATTGTGTGTGTTATTGTGTGTGTGTGTGTTATTGCGTGTGTGTGTTACTGTGTGTGTGTTACTAAGTGTGTTACTGTGTGTGTGTTACTGTGTGTGTGTTACTGTTTGTGTGTGTGTGTGTGTGTGTGTGTGTGTCTGTCTTACAGTTTGTGTGTTACTGTGTGAGTGTTTGTGTGTCACTGTGTGTGTGTGTGTGTGTGTGTGTGTGTGTGTTACTGTGTGTGTGTTGCTGTGTGTGTGTGTGTGTGTGTGTGTGTGTGTTACTGTGTGTGTGTTGCTGTGTGTGTGTTGCTGTGTGTGTGTGTGTGTGTGTGTGTGTGTGTGTGTGTGTGTGTGTGTGTGTTGTTGTTGTTTGTGTGTTACTGTGTGTGTTACTGTTTGTGTGTTACTGTTTGTATGTGTGTGTGTGTCTGTGTGTGTTATTGTGTGTTTGTGTGTGTTACTGTGTGTGTGTGTGTGTGTTACTATGTGTGTGTGTTACTATGTGTGTGCGTGTTGGTGTGTGTTATTGTGTGGGTGGGTGTGTGTGTTACTATGTGTGTGTGTGTGTGTGTGTGTGTGTGTTATTGTGTATGTGTGTTACTGTTTGTGTGTTACTGTGTGTGTGTGTGTGTCTTACAGTTTGTGTGTTACTGTGTGTGTTTGTGTGTTACTGTGTGTGTGTGTGAGTGTGTGTGTGTTTGTGTGTTACTGTGTGTGTGTGTGTGTGTGTGTGTGTCTGTGTGTGTGTGGTTCTGTGCGAGTGTGTTATTGTGTGGTTATGTAATATTGTGTGGTAATGTGTTAGTGTGTGTGTGTATTGCTATGTGTGTGTGTTGCTATGTGTGTGTGTTTTACTATGTGTGTGTGTTACTTTGTGTGTGTTACTTTGTGTGTGTTACTGAAACTGAACGAAACTGTCAGCCAGCTGAATGAGCAAAAGAATGCTCCTTTGCCCCCGCTGTGAGAGATGGCAGAGTTGCCATCCCATTACATCGGGCATCTTCTACCATCAATTTTGCACATCAAATTTCAACCAATCAAAAATTTGCCAATCACTACCCATCCTCTGCCAAACATCACCCTGCCAATCCTTTGCCAATCATCAAATTTTGCTTTTCAATTTCGGGTCCAAAACACTATCCTCATCATCACAGTCTACTCACTTGAGCCTCTCGGTGCGCCAATTCACTTCTACAGCCCGGCTTCGCACGGCCGAGCAATGAATGCGGGTTGCTTGGTGCCGGCGGCTGGATGCGTCCGGCATTCGGTGCAAGGACGGGGGCTTACCCGGGCCGAGATCCCACGCACCATCTCGGCACAGAGCCGTCCAATGGCTCGATTTCGACCTGCCGGAATGCCTCAACCACAAAGGGTTGTCGTGACGACCCTTCCTACAAGGCCGCCCGCTCCGCTTAGTGGGGCACGGACGCGGCCGTTCAAAGCACGGCCGGCGTGGATCTCGCACGGCGGTTCTTTCGAAACCGCCGCGGATCCCCGCGGCATGCAAAGCTGCCCGGTTCGCACCGAAGGCCCGATTCGGCTATACGTCGCTCTAACCGCTAACCCGGTTAGCGTCGATGCTCCATTCGCATGCTTACACCCCGCAGCCCGTTCCTTGCTCATACATCCAGCCGTCTCCCTGCTCTTTGTCATTGCACCTTCCCTGGCACACCCAGGTACACTTAAATCCGCTTACAGACTTTGTCACACACCTGACCACCGCACACCTTTGCACACACTCGTCGTTCGCACACCTCACCAACACACCTCTTCACGCCCCCTCCTCGGTCACCTCCTCTGTGACAACCACAGGTGTGCTCTCACTTGCACACCCAATCACGTGCCTCACTACCAATTCCAGTGTGCATTCCCACACACGCTCTACCATTCCAGGTGTGCATCCTTCCATTCCAGATGTACATCCTCTCTCACCTGCCACAACCAACTCACGCTCTGTGTCACTCTCACTACTCTTACCTCCACTCTCGGTCGCGCATTCACCCTTACTCTCGACAGCGCACTCTTTCCTCATGCACCCGTCCGTTACACACCTTTCTCGTGCACACTCTTGCACACACTCTCCCGTTACACCCTCTGTAACACTCACCACAGGTGTGCATTCTCCCTTACTCTTGACAGCGCACTCTTTCCTCATGCACCCGTCCATTACACACCTTTCTCGCGCATCCTCTTGCGCACACTCTCCCGTTACACCCTCCGTAAGACTCACCACAGGCGTGCATGCTTCCGTTACATCCCTAGTAACACTCCCCACTACGCGCTTCCGTGTGCTCCCTCGCACATGCGCTACGACCAACTCACTCTCGACAGCACACTCGCTCCTCGGCGCGCACTTTTTCCTCACACACCCCAGAGTCGGACATTCTCGCACACCTCCTCTCTCATACTCCGTACCTGTCGCACACTTCACCAACGGCCTCTCACGAACACCCGGATCCAAATCAACCCCCAAGCCAACTGAAGCTTCCCTCACACCATATACATTTCCGAATATATCGCCACTCACCTTGGCACCTCGTCTCCATACCTCCTTCGCCACCTGCAAACTCTTTATTTGGTTAGCGAGCACACCATCACGATTTGAGCACTGACCTTGCACATATTCCATTACTTCCTCCTTTATCTCCCTCTTAGTTTCCCTCCATCTCTTCTTAATTTCACTCACCCCCTCTTCCACCTTCTCTAATTTTTCCTTCACCTCTTTTATTTCCCGGTGCATCTCCTCAATTTCGTCCTCTAACGCTACTTTGACCGTCTCTATGTGCGTCCTCACCTCCAGGTCCTTCGTCTCCATTACTTCTGTCACCTCGTCCAACCTCATTGTCAGTCCCTCACGTACCATCTGACATTCCTTCTGTGTCGCTATTAATTCATTTTTAATGTCTTTTTGTGTCGCTTTTAACCCCCCGATTATTGCAGTGTTCTTTTCCACTTGGTCCACAAGTTCCTTTTGTCCCACTGTCAGCTGTTCTACTCCCCTCGTCAGACCCTCTATTCCCCCCTGTAACCTAGCCGTATTATTCCTCACCTCTTTCTCCATACGCTTCTCACCTCGCTTTACCTCCTCGCGTACCCCTGAGACCTCCTCGCTTACACCTCGTCGTATCTCCTCCTTCATCTCCTCCATCTCTTTAGTAGATGCCGCCCTCATCTGTCCCAATTCATCCCTCTGAGCATCCAATTTACCTTCTAACCCGACTTGCACCTCATCTATCTGGTTCCCCATCCGTTTGATTTCCCGGGCGGATTGCTCCCCTATTTCCCGCAATTTGTCTTCCATCTTACCTTCTAGCCCCGTTAACCCATTCTTCACCTCTTTTATCCCGTTGTCTAACCCCTCAAATTTATTGTCTAACCCCTCCAATTTGCTGTCCAACCCCTTAAAATTATTGTCTAACCGTTCACCGGTACCCCTCGCTTCATCCCTCATTTGGCCCCTCAATCGCTCACTATCAGCCCTCGCTTCGTCCCTTATCCACTCACCCATTTTTTCCATATACCCCATCATCTGCGCCGCAAAGAGGTTCAATTTCCCCAGCGCTGCGGTCTCGACTGCCGCAGCGCCGCCATTTTGTGCCTCTTCAACCACGTGCGCGAGGGCGCCATTTTGTGCGCCTGATACTCCCTCAACCACCTCCTCATTGCTCTCCTCCATTTCTTTCCTGTGGTCCTGGGTTACCCCTAACCCCTATTCTAGCTCACCCACCTGCATCCGATCGCCTTGATTGTCCATGGCACGATTTCCAAATTTAGGATTTTATAAAACAATTTCGGGTGCTCTTAATTTTGACCAAATTTTTTCCTTTTAGACGTTTTAAAAATTTGGTTCGGGCCTCGAATCTCACTCCCAGACACCAATTGTTACGGATATGGAGTACGGCTCTTCCCTCTTAGCAAGGGGTGGTTAGTCCCTTGTCTTGTTAAGCTGACCGTCTCCGCTCCTGGCACTTGTAACGCTATCCCGCGGGATGGAACGGATCAGGGTTATGGGCCCAGGGTTTATCCCGAATACCTTTATCCATCCCTCCGCAGACTAGGGAGACAAGTACCGCTCGAACCCCGGTTTGGATGGTCTAGTTAGTTGCCGAGCGGTTTTTAGCAACCCGACGTTCGAGCCATTACCAATCACTAAACCCGATTCTCAAACGTTGGCCGAATCGCGCCACGTACACTCGATATTGAAACCACTAAAGCGACCGAACGAGAATGAAGAAGAAGAAGTACGGAGGAATAACAGGATTTATTAATTATTTACACAAGCCAAAGCAAAGAGAGCAGTCAAGGCTATATACAGAAAATGGAAGGAGCAGAAACACAGTGAAATCATTAGCTTACCTTTACAAGCTTAATTAATAAACCCCAGGACAACGTTAAAGACAGACGGACGATCACACTTACACGGGGAAATGCAGACAGGAAGGAATGGCTTGGAGATGGGTGGCTTTTAGAGGCAAGGAAGGTTCAGCGGGTACTGGGCACGGTCGGGCCAGAAGGCACCGCCGTCAAGAAGGCGAGCCGCGGTCGTTGGTCCCAAACTGCGCGGGCGAAGTTCCTTTCTCCGTACTGCTGCCTCGTGCGGTCCTTGCGTTGCCTCGGTCCGTTTTTCCTGCAGCGCGGCACGTCTCACGGCGGCTTGGTCACACCTGCTCATCTCCAGCGCATCTCCTGGACTCAGAACTCATCCCTCCTCTCAGCTCATCTCCGTGGGGAGCGTCCCGCGGCGGGTTATATAGGCCCTGCCCTTCACCCTTTGCGAACCTTCCCCAAGCGTTCTCTCTCCGCCCTCTCAAGCCAAACCCCTCGTTCTGGGTTGGATGAGCGGGGCCGACTTACTCCTCCCCTCTATGATGAGGTGGAGACCCGCCTTTCTTCTTCGTCGTTACCTCGTGCGTAATGGAGTCAAATGCAGCAAAGTGGACGGCAGATGAAAATGCAGCAAAGTGCCTAAAGAGTCAATTGCAGCAAAGTGGCAAACCTGGCACTTGGAAGCTGCCATGGGGCGTCGGAGGGCCTACTCTTATTTAATTCGGTGCAATGAAGAGTCAAACTAGTGGGAAACACATCCTTAACCTACAGAGAATAAGGGACTAACTATTTAAAAGGATATATGGTGTCCTGTGTGTAGGTTTATGAAATTAACTAAGAGGATGAGCTTCGACCTTTCTTTACATTACGAGGGTCAGTTACACACAACAAAACCATACTTCTCACATTCGTTACACTTTCTCAAAATCGTTACACTTCTCAAATTCGTTACAATATATATATATATATATATATATATATATATATATATATATATATATATATATATATATATATATATATATATATATATATGGATGGTTGCCTACGCGGATACATATACACATCATCAAGGCTCGTGGAGGAGCAAGTACTGGTACACTGAACGGATCAGGACGCAACAGGAGAAAAGGAACAGCAGAGAGATGGGGGAAACACCAACAGTAGAGCCGAAGGCCAAGACAGGGAGGCGGACAAACAATGGGTGTCGGGAAGAATGGAGGAAGGAGAGGATACATGGGGTGGACAAGAGGGATACAAAAGGAAACTCTCAGGATTGAAGGATGCTTGTTTGTTTGTTCTCCCTGTCCATTGTTCTACCTGTCCTCCGACACTAGCCTTCACAAGCAAGACCAGTTCTTCATTTTCCTCATTGTAATCTGTGAATAACTATCGTGTGTATAATCATATAAGCTAGAAGACCTCTTCCTTTACATTCACGTTTTTTTTCTTCACATCACATTCTGTTTAACCTCATTCCAAAGTGTTTGATCGAACGATCTATATTGGGAAAACACACAAATTGGGATATTTTTGAACAAGGCGTTATGAATATATAAAATATTGGCATCGGAAAGGTTATCCTGTCCTTATTTCATTTAAATACTGTAACCTTGAGCAATCCACAGATATTCAGATATTTGCAGTCACTCCAGTCCCTGACAATCCAGAACTCCTTCGAAGTGTCCGGGTGCCTATGAGGGTCAAGAGTTTCTACAAGGTCAACAACGTTAGACGGTTTCGTCATGACCGTCCCTTCTACAAGGGCAGCCGGGACAAGGAAAACGAGTTCAAGGTGAGAATTTGTGTTTTCCTGCTTTTGTTTAAGCAAAAGCTATTTGGTTATTTATTTATAACCAAATGGCTTTAATGCCAAATGTATTTAAGGCCAAAGCCTGGTGTTGGCTTTATGGATAAGGTGGCTTCCTTGAGATCGTAGGGTCCTGAGTTCAAACCCCTGTCAAATCCGTTGAATTAACACCAGGTGGGTTGGCTCAGCCTGTCATCTTTCGAGGATGGCAAAATAAGTACCAGCTTACTGGGATGAATGAGCCTTTTGTGTGTCCTGCGTCTGAGTGGTGACCCGTCCAGGATTGTGCCCAATAGCCAATAAACTGCTTCGGCAACCCGATGCATCTGAAGATGCAAAGGAGTGGTCCTCCTCTTTATTTAATGCCAGCTTGCTGCAGAGGCATGACCCGCAAACACAATGTGAAACTGCTTAATCCTTGTTTATTTCCAATTCAACCACTGACTCTCCTAATCCAAACAATTGCCTCACATTCATCAGAAGAATGACCACCATTACAGTTGGTTTGTTAAAGTGCTGATGATTTTTTTTTTGTATACTTCGTATACGCTTGTATAAGAGCTAACACAAAGAACATCTACTAAGGGGAGTGGGAGACAAGAGGAGGTGAGAGAAGGAAGCACAACAACAGTAGAGATCAGGGACATCGGGACATCTGTGGAAGGGAGAGGGCTGGGGCGGGATACACGGGATAAACAAGATGGACATTACAGGAACTTTTCGGAAAAAAAAGAATTTGTAAAAGGTAGATTTGGGGTGGATTAGGAGGGAAGAAAAGATCAAGGTTTTTGGATGGTGGAAGATAAGAGATGGTGATGAACGGCTGTTTTAAAGGCCTGGACGGTGGAGTGGGATTGAAGAGAGTGAGGGAGTTTGTTCCAGAGGTAGAGAAAAGAGGAATGAAGGAGTGAAGGTGAGCAGAGAGTCTTGATTGTGGCAGTTTCACCACAACAGGGTTGCTGGCAGATCTTGTGCGACCTGTCGGAATATTTGGGGGACAGAGCACAGAGAGAGCTGGGGGAGCTAGGCCAGAGAGGCGTCGATAAAAGACGGAAAGACCACCAACCTGCCTGCGGTGAGAAAGTGAAAGGCCCTCAGAATTAGCTTCATCGTGGGAGATTCCAATGATTCTAAAAGCTTTGGTTTCAACAGCATGAAGCTGAGCTAGGTGTGAGGCAGGAGCACCAGCCCAGAGGTGAGAGCATTATTCCATCAAGCTGCGGATGAAAGCTTTGTATGTGGTGTGGAGCTCAGAAGTGCGCAGAAAGGACTTCACACGGCGGAGCATGCCCAGTCCATGACTGGCTTTGGAGGCCAGCTTGGAAATGTGGTTTTCCCAGGGAAGATCATGGCAGATGGTGAGACTTATTTCCGAGAAATACCAATCACTGATGTATCAAACGCAGAGATTATTTCCAAATCTCAAACAGATAAAAGCCTTTGCTACATGTGAGGAAAACAAATTTTAGCTTTGGCATTCAATTTTCAAGTAAGTAATTTGGCATTAAAGTTGAAAATATTACACTCGACTTGGTTTGGTGGAGGGTCCAAATCAAAACGACAACAAGCTCACATGGGCATCATTTACACCAAGACTTGCAAAGAAGAGGCGCAGGCCGAATGGTGCGGAACAAAAGGCAGAAGAGCACTGCGACCCCTTTTACCAACCCAACTGAAATATATTAGGAAAACGTTAACACGTTCAGACAACTGTGCTGCACGGCATTGGAAAATTTAATCTGGGATGAATTTCCAGCCATTTGAGGGAAAAGTGGGATTCGAGTCCGTCTCCCTTACACTCAAGGGATGCACTTAGAAATACACTGAAAAATCGACTGGCGATTCAATATGTGTTTATATTTGTTTATTTCATTGATAAAATGATGTGAAATGAATGAAAGATGTGATAACGATCTGGTCTGACTTCCGGTTTTCGTAGTTTTACTTAACCCCACGCCCCCCCCCCCCCCTTTAACATGAGTAATTTCCACAAGCTCTATTATTTCGATCAAATGTAATTAGTCAGGTTCACTATGTTTTTTCGTTCAAATTCATGGTAGATTAGCAAATCTATACATTTTTGGAAACGTTATTACATGGAAAATCTGAAAATCAATGTTTACATTTGCCAATTCCGACCAATTCGATTCGACCAATTCGACCAATCGACCAATTCCATTCGACCAATTCGACCATTCGACCAATCGCTTCGATCGACCATTCGACCATTCGACCAATTCGATCGATTCGATTCGATTCGATTCATCGAATTCGATTCGATCGACCATTCGACCAATTCGATTTGCCAATCAATTTGACCGACCTTTGCTTGTGTGAAACGGACTGTGAAAACGATGCGGACTATATTGTCGGATACGACACACAGGACAGTGATGACGAACTCGAAATGGCATATTCTGTAATCGTGTATGTTTGATGCCATTGACTGCCTGTGTATATTTTGTCATTGACTGCCTGTGTAGATGTGAAGTTATACTGACTGCATGTGTATATATGATTTTGCTGACTGCCTGTGTATGTTTGGTGATATGAATTATTGTGACACATTTTGATGTTATTAACTGCCTGTACAAAATGATAACATGTATTTGATTATGCAACTTATCGCGAATATAAAGACAGTATTTTGCAATTCAAAACCTTTGATTCGTGTCTTACCATTCCCCATAGCACTAATTTGATACTTTCATTCGATTCCTTGTCCCTGAAAATATAGGTTTAGTATATTTTAAAAAGTTTTTAGGGTAATTAGAGGCAGAAATAGAACAAAATATGTATTTTACAGTGGCCATTTTGAAAATCCAAAATTGCCGCCATACAGGTATCTCTCCAAATGTAAACATTGATTTTTAGTTTCCTTATGCTATAACCTTTCCAAAAATGTATAGGTTTGCTATTCTACCATGATTTTGAACGAAATATAATTTATTGACATAGTGAACCTGACTAAATGTTGCGACGTTATTTTCTGTTGAGACTTGTGCAGCATTTATATCGCAACAAATACTGTCGATACCTATTTCGCTTCGGCAGAAGCGTCTCCTTCCTGAGAGTTTCCTTCTGTATCCACTTTTTGCACCCCATGTGTCCCTTCCTACCCCTCATTCTGCCCCACGTCCCTTATTTCTCCAAGTCTCTTTGTATTTTATTCCTCGTCCAACCCTGTTGTAAGTGTGTTCCCTCCCCCTCACTCTTTGCTGTTCCTTTTTCCTGTTACGTCCTGATCCATTCCATGTTCTCGCTCCTCCACGAGCCTCGACTTTGTATTACAAAAACTTCATTGAACTGAAATGTGTAGATCTGCATCTCTTTTATTAGCTTTGCAATTAGTTTTGCAATCACTTGTGTGTGTGTGTGTGTGTGTGTGTGTGTGTGTGTGTGTGTGTGTGTGTGTGTGTGTGTGTGTGTGTGTGTGTGTGTGTGTGTGTGTGTGTGTGTGTGTGTGTGTGTTTCTGGGCCGTAACATTTTTACCATTTGAGAAATTGTCATCAAATTTTCACCAAAGTTTTATTATGATAAAATGGAAAAGGCAAATTAATAATAAGGTCAAAAGGTGAAATGTTACCATCACCTAAAATCATAAATTTTTATCCAATTGATCTGAAATTTCAATTGACCATTTGAGTTTTGTCATCAAATTTTCACCAAAGCTTTATTATAATACGAAGGCAAAATAATAATTTTGTCAAAAGCTCAAAGGTCAGCGTCACCTAAAATTGTCAATTTTCATCCAATTGACCTGAAATTTAAATTTACCATTTGAGTTTTGTCATCAAATTTTCAAAACAAGCTTTATTATGATAATACGGAGAAGGCAAAATAATAATTTGGTCAAAAGGTCAAACGTTACCATCACCTAAAATCATCAATTTTTATCCGATTGATCTAAATTTCAATTGACCATTTGAATTTTGTCATCAAATTTTCACTAAAGCTTTATTATGATAACTAGTGAGGTACCTGTGCTAAGCAAGGGTGGGAGGCCAGAAGCAAACAGACAATGCAGAAACGACAAATGCTAAAGCATGAAACCAATACATTCCACATTCCTGTAGCACCTTCCGTCACACGTCAGACATGGACAGCAAGTTCGTGAAGGACTTCCATTAAAAACGTACCCGTTCGCAAACAAACAGGTACGTTTGTTCCATACCCAGTCAATGGCGAATCTGCATATGGCGATCTTCGAATTTCACATTTAGAAAGCAGAAACCATCACTGCATTTCATCATTCACTTGAACTCGATATCTCTTTTTTCATTCCAAACACATAACTCCAATCAAAAATTAAATAGCATTAATAAAAAAATTAACTTTTACCAATATTCATGACATAAGCAAATATTTAAATCCTGATGTGAAGTCTGTACGGTTGGGTGAATACAATTACGAATTCAAAATCGTAATTGTATTCACTCAATTCCAATCATCAATTGATACTTTAACAAAATACTGTTTTAAATGACGGTTGTATTGGGATATTATCAAACCAGCTCATCGCCGTAATCTGTCCACTTCTGCATTCGCGGCAGGTTCATAATTCCCATAAAAATCTAAACAGTATTTGTAGAATTTCAATAAAAGCCACATCACTGTTCATATCGGTAAATATTATTCCATAGTGTTTGGAAAAACTGGAAAATTGGAAAAATTGGAAAAACAATATAGCCTATTTTACTCCAGGGGGTCCCAGGATTATCCACCCAAAATATCATTGCGATCGGTTCAGCTGTTTTTGCGGTACCTGGGAACGGACAGACAGACGGACATTTGGTGAATTATAGTAAGATATGGAGAAGGCAAAATAATAATTTTGTCAAAAGCTCAAAGGTCAGCATCACCTAAAATCATCAATTTCTATCCAATTGATCTGAAATTTCAATTGACCATTTCAGTTTTGTCATCAAATTTTCAAGAAACCTTTATTATGATAATACGGAGAAGGCAAAATAATAATTTAGTCAAAAGGTCAAAGGTCACCATCACCTAAAATCATCAATTTTTATCCAATTGATCTGAAATTTCAATTTACCATTTGAATTTTGTTATCAAATTTTCACCAAAGCTTTATTATGATAATACGGAGAAGACAAATGAAAAATTTTGGCAAAAAGTCAAAAGGTCAAAGGTCACCGTCACCTAAAATCATCAATTTTCATCTGAATCACCTGAAATTGAAAGAATTTTCATGTAGAGTCACTGAATCGGTTCACTAATCAAAATCTAGAAGCTGATTATCTTTTTTTTAGACCAAACGCTCAAAGGTTAGGGCTGCATAAAATCAGCAATTTTCATTTTTTTTCAAACAGTTTTCGTCATGTTCAGCATACGGAAGAAGAGGAAGCAGTAGAAGTAGAAGAATTAGACCTCTGAATACAAATGGATGTGCTTTGCATTTTACACATGGCTTTGTGCATTTTTAGATGCTTTCTATGCTTATTTTTATTCATTATGTCCTTTAGCACCACCACTCCTCCACCCATCCCACTTAACAACAGCAGCTTAATGTTTAAGTTAAAGGACCTGACTGTGTTTGCAGAATCTGTGGGTCGAGAGAACAACACTTATCCTGAAATACTCCTTACCTGGAATATCCAGATGGTTCGAGGTTGAAAAGAGAGAAGTGGTAAGATTCGTGCATCAACCTTTACACATCTCTACAATATTGTTTCATATCCCTGTATTACTTCACCTATCTGATATAACATTTCCTATATACAGAAAAGTTCAGTTCTTTTGATGAGAATTTCCAAACATGAGAATGTCCAGGGTATGCCACAGAACTATGACGGTTTTATTTTCTATCACAACTTTAAAGGTGTCATCGTGTGGGCCACGCCATGTAGAAGCGGATGAACAGGTAAAGTGATATCGTTAACAATTGAAGCAGATTTTGTGGTTTGGATGTGGGATCTCCAGGTAGAGGTGAGCCCACTGGAGAATGCTATTGAAGCTGTGGACAACAAGAACATGGAACTGAGATCTCTTATTGCACAGCATCAGGAACAACGAGCGTATAACATCAACCCACTAAGCATGTGTCTCAATGGAGTTATTGATGCGGCCGTCAATGGCGGTATAGCACGCTACCAGGAGGTGAGATCTTTGGGAGGTTGAGACAACATGCGTACATAGTTAAGGACATTTAGTTTGCATACAGTAGTACTGTTGCTTTTTGTGGCATT
The DNA here is from genome assembly GCF_964187855.1 of Myxine glutinosa. NCBI lineage: Eukaryota > Metazoa > Chordata > Myxini > Myxiniformes > Myxinidae > Myxine > Myxine glutinosa. The sequence goes on along the minus strand of NC_136272.1, from coordinate 48,818,507 downwards.
GTGATTTTGTCTTTGCTTTGTTTCTACCTCCCCAGGCATTTTTTGATAAAGAATATCACAGTCAGCATCCCAATGATTCAGGAAAGATCATGAAGCTCAAGGAGTTGATGCTGGAGCAGGTAAAGTAATTGCTGATTTTGATTACCTTTGTCATGGCTCATATAATGCATTTATATTACAGCATTAGATTACAGAAAATATTGATTATTGAATATTTTACCTAAAAAGGCAAAAAAAGCAAAACACACACTTGACCCAAAGAACATATTACATGGTCATGTTAAGTCCTTTAAGGCTTACCAAAGCGATGGAGGCACATTTGCTCTGAAGCCAAAATGCACGGTCGGTCATACAATTACACACTTACAGTCTGGAGTGAAGAATCCTAGTGAAGGAAGGTCTGGAGTGGAGCCCTGGTGTTGGGCAAGCGGCTAGGATGAGGGCTTAGGATCCTAGGATCCTGGGTTCGAATCCCGGTCAATCGCTGAATTAACGCCAGGGGGGTTGACTCAGCCTGTCATCCTTCCGAGGTCGGCAAATTGAGTACCAGTTCACTGGTAATTCCCTGTTTGTCGTAAAAAGGCGACAAAGAGGGTTGGCGTCAGGTAGGGCATCCGGCCGTAAAACATTGCTTCAAAAAGGGGACCAAAAAAACAACAACAACCACGGTCCCCGAAAAAGGCCAACCCCCGCTTTGCGGGGAAAAATGGCCTCTAAAGGTGGTTATTTTTTTATAGTCTGGAGTGAAGATGAAAACGCATCGTCATGCAAGAAGCTGATGTTTTTGCCAGGTTTGGTTGGTACATATGCAGTATCTTGACAATATGGTGACTGTGTACTTTGAGCTGCCTAGTCTGTGGGTTCGCTTCTCGGCCCAGCTATAAATTGTCAGATCGGTGAATCACATGCGTGCTGTTGAATCATAAAGGGATTCATTGGATAGATGTTTAGCCTCAGGACCTCTTCGCCAGCACCGTTCGTTGGTGGATGTTAAAGATCCCGTGGTTTCCTTCACAAAGAGTAGGTGAGTCATCGCCAGCACCCTGAACGATTTGTAAACTTCAGTCTTGACCGAAAGGGAACAATCAGTGGGATGGTCAGGCCCCTTGAGATTGATGCGACCAGTGGGCTTAAGTCAAAATTCACCTCTTTATATGCATTCACTACAACATGACGATGTTGGAACATTTTGGTGCTCATCCCCACTTGCACTCGGGGCATTTCAAAGTCAACCACTACGTGTGAACTGGTGCTACCTGGAGGCCAGAACCCATACAGCAAGCAGATGACACCTCTACTAAATGTCATTAAGCGCACCAGTTGGATTTTTTTTGACAATCTTGCAATGAAAGGTTAATTTCTCAGTTGCCAGACACATTTAAATCAATATCGTTGAGGTTAAAGCCTAATTTTAAACCCAAATCGTTCAGTCATGTATGACCTCCTAGATACCAGTTGAGTTTCTTAATACGAGCTAGAAATGGAAGAAAACCAACATGTGTCTCCATTAGGAATTCCTTTCGCACTTATGTTTTGTGAGATATTTGGTGAGCAATTCGTTAACCTTTTAATGTGCCTTTTCTATGAATCATGGCAAATTTTTTGCTGCACTCGACAGAATCATGGCCAAATCATAGCCATGGCCTATAATTTTTCAGGCCAGAATTCCATCAGACGAGGGGGCGGAATGGTTGGAACGTCCACTCTGAGTCTGGGAGATCGACGGTCTGAACCAAACCCTGCCGAGTCGTGACGAAGACTTTAAAAATGGCACGTGCTGTTTCCTCGATCGATGCTGATGGTTTGTTAAAGGATATACCACGGAAAAATCCCTTGAGTTGAAATCCTTGGAGAATAGGCAATTCTTCCACAATTGCCCCGCTGCGCGTGGGGAGAAAAGTGACATCAGAAAGATGATTTTGCAGTTTGCAACAGTGCTCTGGGAAGCAGCAATACTTATGCCAGGCTCAGTGGCTGTTTTTGTACAAAGTCAAGTGTGTGTGTGTGTGTGTGTGTGTGTGTGTGTGTGTGTGTGTGTGTGTGTGTGTGTGTGTGTGTGTGTGTGTGTGTGTGTGTGTGTACACGCACGTACGTACATACAACACAAAAACGTGATCTTTTATGACCATCAGCCATGATCTTTCTTGATCAAACCACACCTCTAATTTGGCCTCCAAAGCCAGTCGCTGATTGGGCATCTTCCGAAGTGCAAACTGCAAACCTTCCTTGGCACACCTGAACTCATCCACATACAATGCCTTAATGCACAGCTTGATGTAGTACTGTTCTCCCCTTTGGGCTGGCACCCCTGCCTCACGCCTTCCTCAGCTTGACATCATGGAAACGAAGGCCTTTAAGATCAATGGAATCTCAGTTGATGAAGCTTGAGTCTATGGGCCTATCAATTTCACATCACAGACAGGTCGGTGGTCTCTCTGTCTTCGCCTGATCCGTTTTGTTCTTGCACCCTCTGCTGGTGAAACTCCCAAAATTTAGAATCACTGCTCTCCTCCACTCATTCCTTCCGTTTCTCTCCCGGCTGTGGAATGAACTTCCACATTCTCTTCAATGTCATTCTTCCCTCCAGATTTGCAAGACAGCTGTTCACCACCATCCCAGATTCTTGTTTTGTCCCTCAACCGTACTGTTGTGTTTCCCCCTCTGCTTATGCATTTCGCTTTGTCTGTTGTGTCTCGATCCGTTCTATGTTCTCACTCATTCAAGAGCCTCGACTCTATATAAAAATAAAAAAATCGAGGTGTTCAGCCTTCCCAGAGCAGAATCAGCTGTGGTGCCATGTGAAGTGAGGGACGGGATGGAGGAGGAGCATACTCCAGAGGCACCACCAGGTGTTTGAGGAGAGAGACAAGTTTGAGTTCAGCCTTAGGTTGGCCAGATGCTGTTTTCTGGTTCTCCTGAGAGTGGATACACACAATTGTTCCGGGCTTTACGGAATGATCTTAGGTTGTCCTCGGTCAGACGTTCCTTCCAGGAAGACAAGGCACATTGTTTCAAGACAACTGATTCACTGCAGGATTCGGTGTACCATGGGCGAGAGGATGAGGTTAACTTTAGACAAGATGGGATGAATCTCTTCATAAGAGAAGGCAGAATTGCTGCTGCTGAAGTAGTTTCCTGGCACGAGTTCTGCTGTGTAGTTTGCCTTTGCCTTCCAAGTAGTTAGGGCAGCAATTTGTAATTTGATCAGGATGCTGCTGATATCTTTGCCTACTGCTTTGCGAAGGAAACCATCCGATCTTTAACCGCTACCATCTAATGCTGGCAGGTGGGTCGCCCAGTTTAACGTCCATCTGAGGGACGGCGCACACATTGATCTGTCCCCCTACCTGCAAAACTCCACGATGACAGTTTATGGCTGATTCGAGATTCAAAAGCATGCTCGACAGCTGATAGGTGAGTGTGCGTACCACAAGGCCATCCTGCCAGCCCACTTTCTTTTGTACAAATACAGAAACTCACTTTGTGGTGGTTACTACGATTTGTTTATTCTTCTAGTTTCCTTTTGGAAGAATATATAAATCTAAGTTTATATATTATTTATTGCCATAATCTATCTTGATATAAATATATATTATGCTCATCAAAATCCTCATAGAACACCTTACCCCACGCAGTCTTGAAAAACAAGGACACTGGTGGGTTCTGTGAGTGGCAAATTTGATTGGCCGTGATGACGTACAATGCCATAATATTTTTGTCCGAGCACTGCCAAACGGAATGTTTGTGAAAGTGTCAACAAGGTGATTTGTGTTCAACAGTGTTCAAGTATATATTTGAATTAAGATAAAATAAAGATTTTAAAGCTTGTAAAAAAAATTCAGAAGTTTACCGCCGTTGCTTCAGTGTCTCTTACACCACCTTATTTAACACGTTACATTAGTTATTCGTGCCCGTTGCATGTGTCCTTTTTGACGTCTCTAAAAACAGAAAGTTTCCTGTTTGGAATGATTTCCAATCTTGTTTAACTGCTAGACAGACAGAAAGTAACAAAATTATCTCACTCCTCTCTGCCCATGTGTGATCAGGACGAATTTCGAGCCAAAGTTCTGTTAAACTACAGGTTTGTTTTCCGATTAGTTTTCAAAATATAACATTCAATTGAAATCCTCGATCATAAACGGACAATTTGTAGACAGACACAGACAAAGACAAAGTGAAATAATTGCTTAACCTAGACATGTGCCTCGTGTGCGTGGTAAATATCGACTCTGTTTGACTTTACTGTTTCCCATTGGATACTCTGGAGGATTGCATCGACTGTATGGGGGATCTTGAAGCCAAGATTATCAAAATAATGGATGTCATCAATTCGCAACTTTGATCACGGTATGATAACCGCCATGGGAAGCAAGGAGCTGATGTTTTGGGCGTTACCCCTTCGTAATTGTACACCGCTCCTTTACTATGCCATCTGCAGGTGCTGCATGACGTCATCGCCGGGCACCAAAGGAGGCCCAGCGATGATGCACGCTGAAAGGGAGTACTGTACTCAGTTTTCACTCCGTTTGTTTCTTTCTTGTTTTCTTGTTTGTTTGTCCGGGCAATATCTCCATCCTTTGAGCTCGGAAGCTGAAATTTGGGCACAATCGTGAGCAAGTACTTTGGCAAAATGGTATTTTTCTATTTTTTTATTAATCAATGAATTGATTAATTATTTAATTATTATCTTTTTATTAATCACTTATTTATTTTATTTCTCATCTGGGCATTATCTCAGGCACCTTTTGAGCTAGGAAACAGATATTTGGGCATGACAATCACCAAGTGATTTGGCTGTAAAGGGTATTTATGATTTATTGATTAATCAATTTATCAATTAACTATTTATTGATTAACCAATTAATCAATTATTTATTTAATTTCTCGATAAATTAATGAATTAGTTCATTTTCAAAAAGTTACAGCTTTGGATGAAACACTGGTGGTTTAGGTATGCTATTACCATCCAATTGATTAAGAAATTAATTATTTTACCATTATTATTTATTCATTTTAAGTACGCAATGTATCAATCAATTTATTGCACACACCTCCCTTCCAATACCATCTCTATGGCAATGTCTCTCGCTGGAGGATATGTTATTCATTTATTTGGCATGTTGGCGGTGTACATTGAATGTATTTGTACTTGTTTATATTCAAGTGGAAGCTCATTGAGAAACTAAATGGTGGTATTTGGGTTTGGGGTTGGGGTAATGAATTTTATTTTTTCTGTTAAAAGTAGAGCAGGATTCTCCTTGATGCATGCAGATGTTATACATTTGCTTTGACATTTGGTGTAGGTCGTTATCGTGTTCACTCGTGTTTCGGGTCAAAGATGATATCACCCTTCGGCGGTGGCCCAATGTTATTCTGTTCAATGTTCACAGGAAATGTGGTTGCTTCTTACAGTGTCTGGTTGCTGTTAAAATATATCTTGGGTTCTGGGTGCTGCAGGAATGTGTTTGTGCTTATATGTTTGCTGTCTCTGTTTTTTATGTAAATTCGAGCTTTCTCGTTAATTTTATTATCCAAAAAACCCACCCAGCAATTTATACTCATGTTATTCACTTTATATACTGCACAGTGGATTACAGAAAACAGAAGATATGAGTATATTTTATCTTTAGGTTTTCCTATTGTTCATTTCTCAACTCTGTGTTATCCCTTGGATTATATAATTTAAAAACCTCAACATCCAGACATGCATTATTGATGTGTTGCCAGCCAACCAGAGATTCAAACCGGGTGGCATGCTTTTTGTATATTTTATCAATCTTGTATATTTACATTCTGGGTGTCTGTGACAAAAGTCCTTGGTATGCGGAGGCATGGGTGAATGGGAGTTGAGTGCTCAAGTTTGTTTGGTGTCAGGCTGGATTGCTGAGAGCGATTATTTGAAGTAGAGCAATCACATCTCCACATATTTGCCCTAGATATATAAGTGATTCATTCACAGGACCTCTCTGGTTCTGTTTTGTTGTTTTCTAATAAAACACACATACACCTCAATGCCACATGGCATGTCTGTGAAATAAATGGCAGTTTCTCTTCTTGCGTAAAAATGACTTCCCCGTCCCCTCCACTCACCTTAATCATTCATGTTGTGATGTCAGATGAAAAAAAAACTGTGTTCTAAACTCCTTTGCATCAGAATGTAACTACCTCCGCAACCGAAGGTGGACGAAAGTTATGTTTTCACCCCTGTTTGTCTGTCTGTGAGCAGGATATCTCAAAAAGTTATGGACAGATTCGGACGAGCCTTGGTGGACAGGTTGGGTGTGTGATGAGGACAATTTTTTTTTAGATTTTGGTGAAGATCTGGATCCAGGTCTGGATACGAGAATTTCTAAAGTGATTCTTCACCATTGACAGTTAGGGCAAAAACGATATATAGCACGATATCTCAAGAAGTTGTGGTTGGATTATGACAAAACTATGTGGATGAGTTGGTTAGGCAACAAGAACAATCCGATTCGATTTGGGTACAGGTCCAGATGCACCTCCGGCCTATCAGTGGGATACAAATGTAAACTGTGCAGCCTGACGGAGGTATGTGCACTTCACCGAGTGCCATTCTAGTTCCCGAATGAATCTTTGGGTGTACGTTCCCTTTAATGTTCAAGTCTGAATGATGCAGAGTAACGTTTTAAAATTAACTTACGAAGAAGTTATCGACTGGACACGTTTTTTTCATTGGTTTTTTTAATGTGAACATTTCTTTGGTAGAAGCTGCCTGTGTGTGCCCCGGCTTAGAATAGGTACACCGAATCCCTGCGTGCCATAAGAGGCGACCTAAAGGGTTGGTGTCAGGAAGGGCATCCAGCGATAAAAACATTGCCTCAAAAAGGGAACCATGATGATTGTCATGGGGCCTGCAAGGCTAACCCCCGCTCTAGCAGGAAGAATGGCCTTAAAAAGGAAAAAGATTTTCTTTGGTAGAAGCTGTGGTTTTTGTTTTTGGTAGAAGAAGCTTTTTGATAATTTGAATGTGCTGATTTCAAAAATGGTTGTTACCTGTCTGATTTTTTAAGTTATTTGGCCACTATAAAAAAAATAAGATGGTCAAAACATAATTTTGGCTATAATTGTGTCTTTTTTTTCTCACAAACTTGCTAGTTTTTCAGTCTTTCAGAAGAAACTAAGACATCAGTGCACAAGAAGCATGTGCTGCTCGGTCGCTTGGTGCTGTGCATCATATGGAAAATTGTAATTGTAGAAATTTGAGGCTCAAATGGGCTATCCCAGATTACCAGCATAAGCTCATTCCACATCTTGAGGGTCTCCACACAATCATGTGTTTCCTGAAGGCTATTGGAAAGCACATAGGTGGATCAGGACTGGCAGAAGCATAGAAAGTGGCATTCTTGGTCCCAATACAACTGAGCAATTCTTGAATGGAAAGGCATCCAAAAAGTCCATGTGAGCCCACAGGATCAGTCTGCAAGCACTGCATAGACTATTGACGCCAAGTCTTCTGACATTCTGTCAACAATCTGATGCAGGATTGCATAATGATATAGCAAATGCCTCAAACAACCCTGATGGTATTGAGGCTCTAACAGCGCTAATAAAAAGCCCAATATTTCAAGAGTTGCTGGATGCGTTCACAATGGAAAACGGAGAGAGTAATGTAAACTTCACTTTCTCGTGAAACTACATGGAGATGCTTTCCGTACTTCTTATGTTCATGCTTGCCCAACGTCATGGACTTTGGGATCTTCATCTATACAGTTTCAGCTGCATGCTTCCCTCTTTTCATAGGTACGACTGTTACAACTCTGGCAGATGGGGCTCTATCTATCTAGCAGAGATGCAACAACTCCCAGAAGAAGTGTTACTTAAGTTCCAGCAGGGGAACGTTGTTGTCGAAAGATAATCTCAGAAGTTCAACCAGGTAGACCCTGATCATGGTCAGGAGTGGTTGAATGGTACATAGTCTGGTCTGTTAGGGGAAAAATTGTGCAGATTTGTCTACAAGCATGACATTTGGCACACTTGTAGTTTTTGACATGCTGAATTCAAATCTGCCGGGAGCCAAAGCCAATTCTCAATGGGAGCGCCATATTTGACACTTCAAAATGGCCGCCACTCAAAAACTGACTTTTCCGTTACTAGCCAACCAAAAGTCACATAATTACAATTAAAAGCACTTTTCTAGGGTTTTGGACCTCACTGATTCTAAATGTGATGTCTGTTTGACAGTAGCCTGGACAGGAAATTTTACATTTTTTTTAATTTTTATGTTTGACAATTTTTTTAAATTTTGATTTTTTTATTTAAATTTTAATTTTTTTTTAAATTTCAGGTGCCTGTCGTTCTGCTGTGGGAATAGAAGAATAGAATAGAAGAATATAGAATAGAAGTCCTAGCTGTACTGGTGGTGGATGGCAAGGATGGATGCCATCAACTGGGAGCTTTGCTGTGTCTGCCAAGAAGAAAAGGATGAACGGTTGCAGACGCCAACGGAAGAGGGCCTTGCTTCAATTGAGAAAGATCTGAATGGTTTTAAAGCCATTGGTGTCATGCCTTCTTGTTTGAAAGTGTCATGGGCTCAGCTTGATGAGGGCCAGGGCATTGCTAAGACGCTTCAGACACACAATGCCAAATATCACAAAGTTTGCAGAACCTACTGCAGTAACTCTCGCCTGAGAAGGTTCACTGAAAAAGAGGATTCTAGTGACCAAAACTCACCTAAGAAACTACGGTCCCGTTTTGCAGTGTCTTCTGCTCCTCAGAAGTCTCCTTGTTGCATAATATGTGAGGGACAGGACCAAAAGAATCTACGTAAAGTTGAAACATTTAATGTAGACACAAACTTAAAGACCTGGGCTCAGAGCACCAACAATTTCAATCTTCTGGGCAAACTGATTGCCCACGCAGCTGATGCCCACGCTGGTGACACCTACTATCATGTACAGTGTTACTTGCACCTGAGAGACTCAGCTCATGCTGAGGATCGCAGATCATCTGCAGGTCCTCCTGCCCCTCACTTCAATTCAGTTGCCATTGCGCAAATTGTTGCTTTAGTCGAGGACTCTGACTCAGTCTTCAAACTGTCTGCTTTGCGACAGTTATATAGAACACTTGTGGAGCAACAGGGAATTCCCTGTTCTGATACCAGGGAACCACATGCCACACGGTTCAAGGAGTATCTTCTGAAGCTGCTTCCTGAGTCGACAGAGTTCTCCCAGGGCAAGGAAGTCTATATCTCTAGCAACCAGAACGTTGGAGATCTAATAGCTGAAGCCCATAAGTCCCAGATAGGTCAGGATGATGCTTTGTTGTTGATGCGAGCAGCAGTAATACTTAGGAAATGCTGTCTCCAGAGGCAAGAACCATTTACTGGTTCTTTTGCCTCTGATTCCCTGACATCTCCCATCCCTGGACAGCTGAGAAGCTTCCTCAACATCCTGCTCCAGGGCCCCTCAATCTTGCGTGAACAGAGCAATGAGGAGTTGCAGGCACAGGTACAAGGCAGGGCAAGAGTTGCAAGCGCCATTGCCCAGCAGATTATTTATAATACCTGCAGTGGTTCACATCATGCCACAAAGTCCAGCAACATCCGTCACAACAAAGAACATGAGACCCCTTTCCCTTTGTACCAGGGCCTCAAGCTGCATGGTGAGGGTAGGCGGAAGAAAGAGATCAATAATGCCAATGCCTTTGGGGTTTCTGTGTCTTACAGTCGTGTCTTGGAGATCAGGCGATCCATGGCACGAGCACACGTCAAACAGTTTGTCCAGGATGGAGTTGTGCTGCCCACAAACATCCGTAGTGGGGTCTTCGTGACCTTTGATGTAGACAGCTTGGATAGCAGCAACCAAGGTAACTTCTCCCATGATGAGTTCCATGGGACAGCAATCAGTGTGACAAACCACCTGTCTTGGGACAACCAAGGAGTACAGCGACCCTCTATCGAGCTGGATCCTACAGACACTACTGTACCACAACTTCCTGAATCCTACACAGTGGTTCAGCCAGCTGAATTCTCAAGCAATGATTTGCATGTACCATGTACTCCAGATCTCAATTCTCGGCCATCTCATAATCTGCTACATGGAGCCAAATTCAAGGATGAGTCCTGGATGGCACATGTGTCCACAGTGCTGAAACAGGACACATTGCCAGAAGGTGAAGTCATCACCTGGTCAGGCTACAACTCCCGATTCATGAGTGATGACTCTGTGAAGCCTAAGGCATTGATAGGGGTTCTACCTCTGTTCCCTGACAAAGCAGCCACACCTTCTATGATGAAACATGCAATGCATCTCACAATGCAAGGCACAGAGGCCCTCAACCCTGGTCAAACTCCTGTGCTTGGTGGTGACCAGCCTCTGTATGCCATCGCTAAGCAGCTGCAGTGGTCATTCCCTGACACAATGGGGGAAGATAAGCTGGTCCTGATGATGGGTGCTCTACACATAGAGGACAAAATGCACCAGATGATTGGTAAGTTGCTGCAGGACTCTGGGTGGAGCAACATTCTTACTCAGGCCCAGGTCCTCACATCTGGCCGTGCTCAGTCTGTGCTTCATGACCATCATATAAAGTGCACTCGCTATGCTCACCAGGTCTCTGTCATGGGTCTGTATCTCCTCAGACAGAAGTCATACTCCAATTACTGCTCTGGTGTTGAGGGACCACCTGAGTCTCTAGAGATCTGGGCTCAAAGGTCCAGAACTCACAATCCCATGTTCATGAAATAAAATAATTAAAAAAAAATTTAAATAAAAAAATCAAAATTTAAAAAATTGTCAAACATAAAAAAAAAAAAATGTAAAATTTCCTGTCAAGGCTACTGTCCAACAGACATCAGATTTAGAATCAGTGAGGTCCAAAACCCTAGAAAAGTGCTTTTAATTGTAATTATGTGACTTTTGGTTGGCTAGTAACGGAAAAGTCAGTTTTTGAGTGGCGGCCATTTATTTTGAAGTGTCAAATATGGCGCTCCCATTGAGAATTGGCTTTGGCTCCCGGCAGATTTGAATTCAGCAGGTCACAAACTACAAGTGTGCCAAGTTTCATGCTTGTAGACAAATTTGCACAATCCCCCCTTAAAATCCCCCTAACAGACCAGACTAACAGGAAAAATGGGAGGAAGCATATTGGGGACAACTAAGACAACCTCTACACTCAGCAGGTGGGCTCTATCCTACAATTTCCGATCAAACATATCTGCAGACGCCCATGCGCTGTTCCAGATGTGCCCTGAAGACAGCCACACACAATCAGGCTAAGCCACGGAGACAGAAACGTGACCAAAAAGATTCATTGTTATCTACATTGCAGCAGCTCAATGTCTTCTTACCTGAGGTTCATCCCACCTCTCTTTACACCATTGCTACCAAGGATCTTGCCAGTGATGCAATTCAGGATTCCCTTTTGAATGCCAAATAATTTGGAAAGCAATGTTGAAACATTCATTGAAGAGAGACTGGTAGTAAAGAATGGAGAATCCCCCACAGTCCCGTTTCATGCGACAATACCAAGGAAGAATACTCCAACTTTTGAACATTTGTACGAAGTAGTGAGAGACAGAACAGATTAAGGAAAAAAATAACAGTCTGGAAAGCTTATAAAAGTGTTATGCAACATCTTATCATTGCATATGAAGTTGGTCGAAAGGTGTACTTGCAACATGTGTTGAAGCATGAGCTGATGAAGGTGCCAATACCACTAGCAGAGATAAATGGATCCTCGAGAACTGACACTAAATCTGTCGTGGCAGACATACTCACAGCAGACAATGATTGTCCTCAAACCCATGAAATCTGAGGTGTGTCGCCGTGTCTATAGTAAAAGATGGACAGGCCCTAGTTGTTGCCCTTGGGAAGCCCACTGGACAAATACATTTGGCGACCTTGCAGATATATTCACAACATAATGTAAGTGTTGCATGCTAATCCATCAGTCAGGAGAATAGATGTTGTTTTTTTTTACAGATATCGGGAGGAATCCATCAAGACTGGTACCAGAAAGCGACGCACTATGAACACTCGACCGATTTGGCGTGTCATTGTAGGGCGTGACGTTCCCCTTCCCATTAGCTGCCCAAACTTTATAGTCTTTCCCAAGAACAAGGCTGACTTGGCATGCTGTTCCATCAGAACAGCTTATAGCAAAGGTCCTTCCTGATCGGGAGATTGTTGGTGCAGGGGGATTTGCTGATGAACGAGAAGTGAAGGCATCACATATGTCCACTGATCTATTACTTCTTGCTGTGTCACACGAAGAGCGTGACACACAACTAGTTATGTGTAGCTTGAACAACAACTTCAGCAATGTTGTCGTATCTGGGATACCATATTCTACTATTGGTGTCACATGATCCTCATTCCTCATGTCAGAATGTATGGATGAAGTCAGGCACAGCAAAGAAACCAAATTATATTCCCATAAAGGCCATTGTTGACCAGCTGCATCCTGGGGCTGCAGTATCACTGGTGCCTTCCCATGCACTGACAGGATGTGACACCACATCTTTCATATGCAATCACACAAAGTGCTCTGCCTGGAAGGTGTTCATCAATCACCAAGTCCTTCTTGTTGGCTTAGGTGATGGACAACTCACAGAAGAGAATATTGAAGCAGCGGAGAAATTTGTATGTAGGATGTACAAGTTGGAACATATTGGCTCTGTAGACATGCCACGCTGCACCATGTTTTTCAAAGCATGAAAACCAGAGGTCATGCCACCGACGAACAATGCCCTGCGGTTTCGCATTATGCGAGTACATTACAAAACCATGGTTTGGAAGCAAGCTCACCGCCCAGATCCAGATCTGCCTAAACCAGAGAGGTTCCATCACCAGGGAGAGATGGGAGCACCAGGGAGAGAAACAACAACTCATCCTAATGACACTAGCTGAAATTCCTGAAGCCTACCAGGAAGTCATCTCCTGCTCTTGTCTCTCTGGATGCAGAAATCTCCGCTACAGCTGGAGGAAGACCTTCAGAATTGCCTTGTGTTGCCAATAAATGTTCATCTGAATGTTAAAACATGAGCAAACATTGTTGTCTCCGGTGAAATTATATGCCCAAACTATGTTTTTGTGCTTTTCTATTACGTTTATTAGGAAGCTAAAAATGAAAACAGAAAGTTTGGTAACAAGCAGATTAGTAACTAGTATGTCCCAAATGCCTAGAATATGTTTGTTACCAACTTCTTCAAAAAAATGCCTCTTGCTTTTTTTCCGTAAGACATTTCCAAAAGTGCATCCATTCTATTATGCAATTACATCTTTCTTTTCTGTTGTTTAATTGAATGAAATGAATGAATGATCGTTTTGAGGCCATTTTTCCCCGCTAGAGCGGGGGTTTGCCTCAAACAGGGAACCATGATTGTCATGGGGCCCGCAAGGCTATGTTTTTATGGCCGGATGCCCTTCCTGACGCCAACCCTTGGTTGCCTCTTACGATGCGCAGGGATACGGTGTACCTATTCTAAACCGGGGTACACACCGTTTTGTTTAATTGTTCAAACTAAATGTCCTTTGGCTGTTATTCTCGTCCCTCTCCTCTTTATTGGAATGCATCATCAGTTGGACGTTCTTGCCTTGGGTCTAAGCCTCCATGAACGCATCGTACACCCTGAGATGCGACCACTGCATCGCAAGTTACTGGAGCAGTTCCACATGCTGCGCGTCGCCCTGCTAGGCCAGGTACGCACTACACACTTGCATTTGCTCCATTTTTGCAATGATGTGTTTGTGCCTGATCGAGGGTTATACATATCGAGATTAACACAACAATATTGTGTTGAAATTGAAAGCTGTTATTGGTTCCAACTATTCAAAGATAGCCATTACCCATAATCTATTGGGAAAATGCATTCCAGAGGTATGCATTCCAGATCAGAGATGACAATTGCAGTGGGAGAAGTTGGAGTCAGGTGGATGAATAGGTTGTTGAATATATGTATGACTCTTACATCTCAGGTGTTTCATTGGTCCTAGGATGTCTGAGGAGTTCAGTGTGAACATCGGTTTAAGGCAGGGAGGCGCTCTCAGCCCACTTAGGTTTTTCATGGTGATGGAGCTGGTAAGCAGGAAGGTGAACATGAGGGGTAGTATGGGGTGGATGTTGTATGCAGACGATCTGACTGGTGTGGTGGAGAGTAGGTGGGAGATGCGGCAAGTACTGGGGTTGTGGAAGGAGGCATTTGGGAAGCATGGGCTGAAAACGAGTATGGAGAAGATGGAGAAGATGGAGGTGATGTGGGTTGGGCAGCAGAGGAAATAATTGAATATTAGGTTAGAGGGGAAAGAGATGAGACAGGGAAATAGATTTGAGTATCTGGATGGAACAGTGACCAGGGATGGTAATTCGGAGGGCAGATGTGCGGAGGAGGATTCAAGGGGTGCGAATGCATGGTTGAGGGAGTAATGGCACACAGAAAGATATCAAGGAGATTGAAAAGCAATGTCTGATGTCTTGTGTTCCGCCGGCCTATCTTTACGGTCTAGAGATGGTGGCAATAGCAGAGAGACTCCAACAGAGGCTACAGATTTGCGAGAACAACTGGGTCAGGAGGATTTCCTGAGTGAAGACGGTGGATAGAAGGAGAATGTATTAACTGAGGGGGGAGATTGGTGTGCAAATGAACTTGACAGGAAGATTGGTGAAATTTTGGCTGAGATTGACACTTGTTGCGGATGGGAATAGAGAGAATGGCAAAGAGAACAGATAGGTTGAGGGAACAAGGTAGGAGGAAAAGAGGTAGACTGCGGTTGAGATGGGGGGATTGTGTGAGGAGGGATATCAGCAAGATGGGGGTTGTTGGAGAGTGGAGAGAGTTGGCTGAAGACAGAGGGAAGTGGAGGAGTATCGTGGTCAAGGCAGGACAGAAGCTTGGTACCATTGGACCTCACCTTTTATAAAGGGAAGAGGGAGAGGAGGAGAAGGTATGGTTAACGCTGCGACATGTAGATGATCATAATAAGTTACAGGAGGAAGAAGGATTTTGAATAATAGTTTGAATTACTCAGAAGAATGCAAGGAGAGTTGAAAGATGCACAGGGGTCTGCCTGTTTTACCTGATCAACCAGGTAGGTGAGCCACAATAATGTAAAAAATGCATGAAAATAAAATTCTCAATTGTCAATATCTTGGTCACAGAACATTTTGAACGCCCCACAGTTGATGGGCCATAATTTGTGCTAATTGTTAATGTTTGATGTATGTGTCACCTCATCTGTTTCCTTTAATTTTGATTTTCCTTTAATTTTGAACATTTCCATTGATGGTTGATGATTCACAAAGCAAGGAAATGTGTAAAGTTTCACGCTTAAGTAATCTAATAAAGTATATGGATGTTCAGTCAAATGAATGGATGAAACCCATAGCTTATTTACACCATGACAGTGTCAATGTGTATAATCTATAAATGGTTACTCACATTCCACTTATGTTGACATTTCTATAATCTTTGTGATAAAATAGTTCATATTAATTTATGCGCGTACATGAATCCGTGGAAAGTCAGCTCACTTAGTTTATTATAATTTAATAATACTAGAAATGCCCACTCCCCATGGGAGCATCTGAAGGGGTGGGTAGACATTTTAAAGTTGGAGGTGGCCATCCCAACTGAATATAACGCTTCCATGCATCTTTCAACTATTTTATTGTACTCTTCACACATTTTTGATGTAATATAGCTTGGGTGCCAAGATTTATCATGAGATTCCCATGGGAGTTGTTGATGTAATTTATTCCTTGTTTTGTTGGTGTTGGCTGGTGTTGGTGGCCTGGTGTTGGCTTAGCGGTTAGGGTGCTGGCTTGGGATCCTGGGTTCGAATCCCGGTCGATCGCTGAATTAACACCAGGGGGGTTGACTCAGCCTGTCATCCTTCCGAGGTCGGCAAATTGAGTACCAGCTTGCTGGGATGAATGATCACGGTGTGTACCCCGGTTTAGAATAGGTACACCGTATCCCTGCGCATCGTAAGAGCATGACCAAGGGTTGGCGTCAGGAAGGGCATCCGGCCATAACAACATTGCCTCAAACAGGGAACCATGATTGTCATGGGGCCCGCAAGGCTAACCCCTGCTCTAGCGGGGAAAAATGGCCTTAAAACGATCATTCATTCATTCATTCATTCATTCATTCATGCATATTGGTCTTTAAATTCAACAACACATTATTTTTGAGGTCAACATTGGCCAAAAGGTTAACATAGGCCAAAGGTTAACAACTTAGGTGAAAAAAAAAATCCTCAACATTCATCTTATTGACTTGAAATTTGAAGAGGACTTGCATATTAGGTCACCGAATTCAATTGCCAATACTTTTGAGGTCAAAATTTCAAAAGGTCAACAACTTAAGTTAAATTTTTGAAATCCTCAATCTTCAGTTGATTAACTTGAAATTTGAACAGTATTTGCATATCATGTCATTTAATGTATATCAGACATTGCATATCATGTCTTCATATAGTTCAAACAACTATTGTACACCACTCCTTTCCTATTCCATTTCCAGGCACTGCATGACGTCATCGCTGGGCACCGAAGGGGCCCGGTGATGGTGCGCGCTGAAAGGGGGTACTCAGTTTTCACTCCGGTTTCTTTCTTTCTTTCTTTCTTGTTTGTTTGGCCAGGCGATATCTCAGCCATCCTTTGAGCTAGGAAGCTGAAATTTTGGCACAATAGTGAGCACATGCTTTGACAAATACAATATTTTTTGTTTTTTTGATTAATCAATTAATTGATTAATAACTTAATTATTATCGATTTACTAAGTATTTATTTATTTCCTTTCTCATATGGGTAATATCTCAGGAGCCTTTTGAGTTAGGAAACTGATATTTGGACATGACAATGACCAAGTGAATTGGCTGTAAAGGGTGTTTTTGATTTTTTTTATTAATCAATTAATCGATTAATTGTTTGATTGATGATTTAATTTTTTTTTTTAAGTTACAGATTCGGATGTAACTGTGGTGGTTTAGGTATTCTATTAGCCAACTGATTAATAATTTAATTACTTCACGATTATTATTATTTTTTAATTATGCAATTAATCAATCCATTATTGTACACCTCTCCCTCCCAATACCGTCTCCATATGCTGCACGGTGATGCTACGCTATTTATTTATTTAGCATGGGGGTGGTGTACTTTGAATGTAT
Source organism: Myxine glutinosa (assembly GCF_964187855.1). Taxonomy (NCBI): domain Eukaryota; kingdom Metazoa; phylum Chordata; class Myxini; order Myxiniformes; family Myxinidae; genus Myxine; species Myxine glutinosa. The sequence goes on along the minus strand of NC_136272.1, from coordinate 48,801,372 downwards.
CTGTACTTGTTTATTTGGATTTCGCAAGTATCGTGTTATGCACGACATCTTTCTTGTTTGTTTGTTTGTCTGTGAGCAGGATATCTCAAAAAGTTGAAGACGGATTCTATCGAAATTTGGTGGATAGGTTGGATGTGTAACCACCGTTTAGAGGCCATTTTTCCCCGCAAAGCGGGGGTTGGCCTTTTCGGGGACCGTGGTAGTTGTTGTTTTTTGGTCCCCTTTTTGAAGCAATGTTTTACGGCCGGATGCCCTTCCTGACGCCAACCCTTTTTGCCGCCTTCAACGACAAACAGGGAATTACCAGTGAACTGGTACTCAATTAGCCGACCTCGGAAGGATGACAGGCTGAGTCAACCCCCCTGGCATTAATTCGGCGATCGACCGAGATTCGAACCCAGGATCGTAGGATCCTAAGCCGGCACCCTAGCCGCACCTAGTAGGTTGGATGTGTGACACAGACAAATTGATTATATTTTAGTGATGATCTGAATCCGGATCCAAATATGATAACTTTTCAAAGTGATTCTTCACCGTTGAGGGTTGGGGCCAAAAACGATATATAACATGATATTTCAAAAAGTTTTGGATGAGCAATGACAAAAAAATTTGGATGAGTTGGTTAGGTGGCAAGATCAAGCTGATTAGATTTTGGTTCAGGTCCAAATCCAGATCCGGCCTATCATTGGGATCCAAAACAAACTGTTCAGCCTGGTGGAGGTTTGCGCTCTACCATGTGGTGTTCTAGTTTAACATGTAGCCTATGTCTGTTGTATGTTTGCATCATTGCTGGAAGTATGGCTGTGCCGCTGATGCAGTGTCCCTGTTTCCACTAAGCTGGCACTCATTTTGCCGACCTCTGAAGGACGTCGGGCTAAGTCAACCCACCTGGTGGTATTTAACGGCATGACAGGGTAGGAGGAAAAGAGGTAGGTAGAAAAGAGGTCGTAGAACTCAAGACCTTAAGATATTTCAAGCCAGCCACCTTAAACATTAAACCCACACCAGGTGTCATACAGAGATACTTTACTATTATGATACTCGTTACAGTACTGTAAACCGTTGGTACTTGTAATATTCTCTCCCACTTAGAGCGGCACAACGCAATACACATTTACAAAAATAATTTGCATTTCCCCTCACACTCCATCCAGAACCCCCATGACTTTGCTCTTTTTCAATGCCTAAAACGTTTTCCTGGCACAACCCTAGTACAACCACCAAATTTCAACTCATTTCCTCCAGCAGTTTAGGAATGCATATAACTTAAACACACACACACACACACACACACACACACACACACACACACACACACACACACACACACACACACACACACACCCTGAATTACACATCGGATGATAATTAATTTTTTTTTGTTTGCAGGAGTCTGCAGCACTTGGCCGAATCAGCCCTGCTTTTCCCTCTACCTTCGCTGCATCAATGTCCTTCAATACAAGCATCACTAATCTATATAACAGGCAAAGGTGAGTGCAGCGTTGCATCGTACACAAAAGGATGTCGGTATGAAATCTGGAACTTGCATGTATCCTTTAGCGGTACTTTTTTTTATGGTTGACTCGTAGTGATGTCGATGTCGTTCGTTTTAGCTGCAATATTATTTCACATAACACTTCTGATTTACGTTTTGCTGCTGTTTGATTTTATAATAGTGAAGCCATTTTTATTTGCACTGATTCAAAGAGATCGAAGTTGGGAGGTTCAATAAGGAATGTCTTGAGTTGTTGTGTGCACCTGGCGCTTAAGGAAAAGAGGAGAATAAAATGAATTTAACAACTTATTGATTTATTTAAAAATTAGATTGGATTTACTTACCATGGATTATATGAAGATTAGTTTAGGCTTAGGAATGAAGTACAGGTTGTCCACAAAGTCTTGTTGTGGTTTAAAAAATATTTCAACCAAACTAAAAGATACGATGAAGTGGTGTTTTGCATTTTGTCACATTATTAGTGTCACATTACAGACAGATTTAGCCTATTTAATACATACTGTATAGAATAGTGTCAAATTCCAAAATAATCATATTTCTTAACAGTAAAGAAAAAAATTTGGGGAGCAATCGAGGTAGACAAGCCTTGCTGCACACCAATCTGTTGCCTATACACCGCCCGGATTAAAAATTTTGGCTGATTGAAATTTTTAAAATTTTCCCGAAGGTTAGAATTCATTTCAAGCAACTTTTTCTTGATTTTTTTTTTCTCTGAGCAGCGTTTCCGTATTTCAGGTTGGTACAGACAGATGGCATTACCTTATTACCCTGCGCTCGCGAAGCGAAAGCGGGGTTAAGCAATTCAGTTGCGTATGTGTGCCGTGTGCCGTGTCTGCATTTTAAAAATTCATTTTCTCATTCATTTTTGCTGGTAATTATGACGTCATAGGTCACGTGGTACGGACGCCATCTTGGAAAAACGTTACACCTCTACATCTCCCAAACCACTTAATGGAAAAAATTGAAACATGGTTCATTGCCAAGTACACCCCATGGGGAATAAGATATGTTAATGATGATTTCACAGGTGCCTCCATTATGATGTCATAATTCGACAAGTACAACGCTTGATCTGATCAGTATGAAAAAAAAAATCCTCTGCAATTGTTAGTCCGATGAACACGAAATTTTCAGAATATGAGCGGCTCCTCCTGTAGAATTGTTCTAATGATAATTATGATGTCATTGGCCATGTGGTACAGGCGCCATCTTGGAAAAATCGAAAAAAGTTGCACCTCTATATCTCCGAAACCACTCCATGGAAAAAATTGAAATATGGCTCAATGTCAAACACTCCCGTTGGGGAATAAGATATGCTAATGATGATGTCATCAGTACCGTAATAATGACGTCATAATTCGGCAAGTACAACGCTTGATTCGATCAGTATGAATAATTTTTAAATCTGCAATTCTTGGACCGATTGACAAAATTTTCACCATAGGGAGTGCCTCCTCCTGTAGAATATTTTAATGATAATTATGACGTCATAGTTCAGCGGTAAAAGCGCCATCTTGCCAAAACCGAAAAACTTTGCCCCTCTATATCTCCGACCCTGCTCCCATGGAAAACATTGAAACATGGCTCATTGTCAAGTACTCCCCATGGGGAATAAGATATGTTAATGATGACGTCATTGGTGCCTTCATTATGACGTCATAAATTGACAGGGACAATGCTTAGTCTGATCATTTTAAACTTTATTGAGTGTGATCTACGCAACAATTATATTAGAGAATATAAATTTATGTCACGTGGTCTGGCAGCCATATTGGATCAAAGAAAAAAAAACCTTCAAAAACAAAAGAGTTCACTCACACCAAGTTGACTGCGCAGGGTAAGTATGCTATGAATACCATATATTTACATATATAGATGAGGAATCATGACTGATCTCAAACAATGAAGTTACATTTTCCTATTAGATTGTGTTTTTGCCCATATCTGTGAAGTTTTTTCTCTCAGTTAGGCTTATAGTTGTATCCTCGTAGCACAGGCCATTTTCTGATGCATCAGACATGTATGGTAGTTTTATGGTCTAGTTTCCTGAATAACCTCAGGGCAGTACCTGGTTTGGTGGATTTTGTTGTCATGAGTTAAAGTGCACCTCTGCCATATTGCTGGCTGATCCCTGCATCCGTGTGTTGGAAAACAGACCTCTTCTCGAGTTGTGACCGATAATTATGGACCAAATGGGAATTTTATGTACCTGCATCATTAGTGCAATTTAAGAAGTGTATGTTTGACTTGTTTAGGCTAACCCCCGCTCTAGCAGGGAACATGGCCTTAAAATGCATGTTGTGTGTGTGTTGTATGTTTGACTTGTTTGCCAAAGCTTTAAATAAAAGGTTTTATTTCATTTTCGGAGCTCTTAATCTGAAGGCTGGGCTATTTTGATCAGCGACACGTCAGCAACAGATGAGCTGTAAATGGTGAATTGGCGGTGGTTTGGAAGTTAACTCGAACTTTGATTGGATTGGGGGGGTGCATTCTGCACCCCACCCCAGCTAGGGTTAAGCCCTCATCTCATTATGACTTTCTCACAGGAAAAAGACATCTGGGGGAAAAAAACCTCATTTTAATGTTGAACCTTTTGGGTCCAAAATAATGTACTGGATGTGTTGCTCATTCATTCTAGTTTTTACACTTGTGAAAAAACGGACTTTCTTGACCTTCATTGTTGTTGTTGTTGTTGTTGTTGTTGTTGTAATAGTAGTACTAGTAGTAGTAGTAGTAGTAGTAGTAGTAGTAGTAGTAGTAGTAGATTTCATCATAATAGTAGTAGTAGTAGTAGTAGTAGTAGTAGTAGTAGTAGTAGTAGTAGTTTTCATCATACTAGTAGTAGTAGTTTTCGTAGTAGTAGTAGTAGTAGTAGTAGTAGTAGTAGTAGTAGTAGTAGTAGTTTTCATCATACTAGTAGTAGTAGTTTTCGTAGTAGTAGTAGTAGTAGTGCTTTTGTTGGAAAGGCTATAGAGATTTGCGTTCAGAGCTCATGAAAGCTCAGGCAAACATATGTTCCCAGTTTAATGTCGCTCAATTCCTCATCTCTGCAAGTCCATGGTTTGAACTACAGCAGACAAGGTAGAGCATTTTGAAGAGAAAGCACTACCAAGACAGATAAGGGGAAGGTAAAAGAACGCCAAAGAACACCAAAAAAAAGAACGCCAAAGAACACCAAAAAAAGAACGCCAAATAACACATTTATACAAATAAGAGCAAAGTATCTTGTGGGGAGAGCCGACAAAGTGCATCATTTATAGTCCAGTTTCCTTAAACTTCTGAACAGTGTTACTAAATTCTGCCGCCTTGTACTCCGAAATAATGCGTGAGCGTATAAGCCCTTCAGACCTACAGAACTGTGTTCGACCACATTTCTCTCAATTTTTGCCTTCCTGGTTTTATATATTGCCATTTTCCCATAGGCTAAAATAAAGTTAACAAGGAGATCACGTGACTTGCTTCGTTTCTTTACCGGGTGCCCGATGATAAAAAGTGTTGGAGAGAAGTGAAGCCAGAAGCGCAAGAGAAGATTTTTCATCAGTAAGAACACTGGTTCAAGACGGTGGCATTGAAGGTATATGTGAAATATAGTTTCCCTTTCATCACAAAAGCAGCATTCCTCTGGGAAGTTAGTGAAATGCCACATCATAGATCCAGAGCTCAGTGCACCATGTAGTAACCTCCAACTTAAGTCTGCCATCATTCTTGGCGTTGGGTAGAGATAGAGTGAATCCCAACGTGGATGAACAGTCGAAAGAAGTGGAAGAATCTCACGCCAGGGAGTATCCAGTCGGGTTGCAAGAGCTATATAATGGAGCGAGTGGATCACTAGCAGGTATATATTTTTCCTTGCTTTCTCTTCAAAATGCTCTACCTTGTCTGCTGTAGTTCAAACCATGGACTTGCAGAGATAGCCCACAGAACGACATTTCCACTGTGCCAGGGGTCTTACTCATATTGTTTGCAGGTATTGGCTGAGAGAGCTCGCAACATCGTGGTCTGATTTTAAAATCCATGGAGTTACCAATGGACATCTGTCCAGATCCATCACCTTCTTTGGGATTCTCTAGATGTTCCAGACAATCGGGAGGCAAGGAGCTTTTGACCTCTTCAAGTATCCTGGAGGGGATCCTGATTGTCCTTCGGCCCATTTTCGCTGCGAGTTGCTTGGGTAAAATAAGCCTTCTCTTCCCATCGTTCAGAAGGTCTCCCACTGTGGATATGCTACCAGCTAAGAGGTTCCTTCTTACTGAAAAGGAAGCCAGAGTTGGGCCCTGTAGAAGAGGGTTGAGAATGAGCGGTCCTTCTAACAGGTCCTTGCCTGGATGAGGAACTGTTCTTTGTACGTCGACTACATTCCAAGCCTTCAGCATTTCTTGATAAAAAAGAGGCAATGTAGCACTAGACAGGCTCCGAGATGTAATGATGAAAAGATTCCTTTTGTACCCAAGATTGAGCACTTTGCTGAAGAAGTATGATGCCAGTGAGCACCATTGCAGTGCAGGGTTCACATGTAGGTACCGTTGTATGGTCTTCAGCCTGGATGCATGGTAGTGGCTTCGAAGGCAGGGAAAAGACTGTCCACCTTCTGCAAAAGGCAAGCTCAGAATGCCCAGGGAAACCCAGTGTTTACCATTCCAAAGGTAGTCCAATAGCTTCCTCTGCATCTTAACCAGAAACTCCTCTGGAGTGCTTATGCAAGAGAGCGTGAATACTAACTTCGGAAATATAAACTGTTTAATAAGGAGTGTTTTCCCCCTCAGAGACAGGACATTTAGTAGTCCACTCCAGTCACTCAACTTTGCTTCGATCTTGTCCCCTAAAGTGTTCCAGTTAATGAGTGGTGAGTACCCATGGGAAGTGGACAAGTGCACCCCCAAATATTTGAGCTCATTGCGACTCCAGGTCAATTTCTGAAAATGTGTTGGTAACTCCTTTACCTGCATTTGTCCAATTAGAAGCCCAGAGCTTTTCCTCCAATTGATTGTAGCAGACGATGCTGCTGAATAGACCTGCTGACAATCATAAACTACTTGCATATCCCTTGCATTACTGGCAAACAAGAGAACGTCATCTGCATATGCAGAAAGTTTGAGGTTGACCCTGTTGTGTGGCACCACAATGCCAGTTAGCCTTCTTCTCATCAAACAAAGGAAGGGTTCAATACATAGGGAATATAATTGGCCGGACAGGGGACATCCTTGTCTTATTCCTCTCTCAAATGGAAAGGGTGCAAGCAAGAAACCGTTGACTTTAACTAGGCATTCTGCCGACATGTACAACATCTCAATCATGCCTACAAATCTCCTCCCCAACCCAAAAGTTAGCAAGGTTTTAAAGAGATACTCATGGTTCATCTGGTCAAAGGCTTTCTCCTGATCCAAGGAAAGAAATCCGACTTGAGTCCGAGTCATGTCCGCATACTGTATCAGGTCTCTGACAAGGGATATGTTGTCATGTATTGTCCTGCCTGGAATGGCATAAGATTGGTCCGGGCTGACTAATTTTGTCAGGACTGGTCCGAGACGGAGTGACAACATTTTAGCCATGACCTTATAATCCACACACAGCAGAGACACAGTGCGGTAATTCTTCAACTTTCTCAAGTCACCCTCCTTGGGAATCAAGACCAGAATCGCTCGACGCCAAGAAAGGGCATTATACCTGTATCACATGCTTCCTGAGCTACACTTAGGTAATCAGGTCCAACCAAGTCCCATACTTTTGTGTAGAATTCACATAATAAGCCATCCATGCCAGGGGATTTATCTCTTGATAGGCTGTGCAGGGCGGTTTTCAATTCTTCCAGAGATAATGGAGTCTCCAGCTGCTCCCGGTCTTCTACAGAGGCTTCAGGAAGACTACTCCACAAAGTGCCACCTGCACCTGCATCTGTGCTCTTACCCATATATAGCTGAGCGTAAAAGGCTCTAATTCGTTTTTGAACACCCTCCGAGCCATTGAGCAAGAGACCATCTTCTGCGAGAACACTCGATATAGTCCTGAATTGACCTTTGCGTTTTTCCACCCTTTTGAGATAATTCAGGACATATTCATCCTCAGAAATAAGCTGCAAACAAGAGTGCACATACGCCCCTCGTGCCTTCACACGACTACATGCTTTAAGGGTGCCCTTCTTTTCTTCGCATGCCTGCAGTTCAGTAGAGGTAAGGGTGGTCAGGTGCTTCTCAAGGTGCAGCAGTTCCTCTTCCAGTCTTTTGATCCCTACCCCAAGTGTTTTGCTCAAACCATACGAGTATTCCTGACATAGCAATTTCAATCGTACCTTGCCTACATCCCACCAGAATCCAAGTGAGCAAAAATCTCCTTTTTTATTCCTCCAGGCTTGCCAAAAATTCAAAAAGATTGACAAAAACGCTTCATCCTGACTTAAAGCATTGTTCAGGTGCCACAGGCCAGGGCCTCGCCTTGTTTCCGCCAGGGAAAACTTGATCTAGGCCAAGTTGTGATCTGTGAAATGGGCAACTTTTATGTCGGAGTCACTGACACTCTTACACCAACGGTGAGACACGTAAATTATATCGAGCCGGGATTGTGATATATGACCACCTCTGATACTCGTATACGTAAATGTTCTGTCTGTGGGGTGTTGTATGTGCCAAGTATCTCTCAAGTTTAACAGTGTTATGGTTTGTTGTAATAATCTTACAGAGGGATTATGCAGCTCCTGACCTATTCGATCAAGGGAGGGGTCTAGAGTGCAATTAAAGTCTCCTCCAAGAATTACACACTCTTCACCAGGCAAGGTGAGCATGAATCTCTGCAACCGGTTGAAGAAAATCCCCCTTGCAACTCCTACACAAGGTGCATAAATGTTGACGAAATTGACAACAAATTCTTCAAACGTTGCTTTTATATGTAGCAACTGCCCCACACTGGCTTCCTTTACGACAAGTATTTCAGGTTTCCTCTTTGGTGAAAAGAGGGTAGCCACTCCACAAGATGTGTCCGTTAGGTGACTGAAAAAGGCCAAACCTTCCCATTGGTTTTCCCAACGGGATGCAGCCTTTGGGGTCGTGTGGGTTTCCTGCAGAAAGGTTACTTCAAGTTTTTCCTTCACACAGAATGACAATACCTGGTGCACACGGAATGCATCCTTACAGCCATTGACATTCAATGATCCTATTCATAAGTTTGATGTCATTATTGTATTGAGAGTTTTGTTTCTGTGAAATTCATCATCTTAAACCAATTTATATTCAGGCCCGTAACTCAACAACTTTGCTAGAAACTTCCTGACTCGGGCTTGTTCAGCCGAGCCTGAAGTCCTTGTTTTATGTCCCTCTCTCCTTAGTACATACAAGGAATGCACTAGCAAGTCATAATCTTTCCACCGTTTCAGCGCATTTTCCACTTTCTTCCTGCTATGCAAGCTTCGTTCCAGGAACTCGAGTATCTCCTGGCTGGGAATGCAGGAATGGTGTCCTGCAGGTAGGTCTGTCTCTAAACCAGTCAGTGACCCTTGATAGTCTTCCCCATCACCAATACTTTCCTCATCATCGCTGTCTGGAGGTTCAAGATCCTTCTCCTTTGGTGAACTTGTACAATGTGTCAAGTCTTCTGCCATGTCGTCTCTCAAGGCTGACTTGGCATAATCTTCTGGCGCAGAGGAACGCTCCTCTGGCTCTGATGCGGCGGACGTTGCTTCACCTGTGGGAATGGATGCCTCTTCCTCAGTTGGTATAGGATATCCAACCTTTTGGGGTGGTAAACTCGAGATGTGCTCAACTATTCCCCTTTCTGCACCAACAGTGAGTGAAGTGACATCACCTGAGATGTCGGCCAGTGCCAGCAACTTCATTGATGCTTGTGTGTCTGGTTCCCTCTCTCTGTCTGTCCCACCGATGAATGCTACTTCAGCATCCTTTGAAACTTCGGTGTTAATCCTTCGGTTCAGAACTGCTCTTGTAGATGTTTCAATCCCTAGTTTATTTTGAAGCTTCGTTGCAGTTGTTATTATTGGATGCATTTTCTCAGGAACCAACATCACAGTATCGTTTGGCCCTGTCAAGTCAGATACCTCTAGGTTGTTTATCTTTACCATGCCGGGTTTACTACCTGACGGTCTCCCTTCCTGTTCATTCTTCAAACTGTCTTTGGGTGGATCTGAGAGAGAAGACTCCCCATATCCTGTCGTTTGATGAATAGTTTCCTCTTCTTCTTCTTCCATTTCTTCAGATTGGGTTACCACTCTTTTCTTCTTCAGAATACTCGGCCTTACGAATCCCTTTGACACATTACTTCCCGTGTCATCCCCAATTGTACCAGGGTGTTCCGTGGTCCCATCATCTGCGGGTTCTGATTTCCTCTTCTGTGCCCTCTTTGCCTTCCCTGCTCCCACTGTCTGCCATTGATTTATGGCAGCGGAAGAGATGGGATGAGAACCTGGTATATAACTTTCTTGAGGGGCCACTGCCATCGTGCACAAAGGAGCAGCCGCCTCTCTTAGGATACCTTCAGTGCCGCTGGGATCCTCTCGAGGCTGCTCTGGGCGTTGAAGAGCTGCAACCTCTTTAATGATAGTGGGGCAGTCTGCTCTCCTGTGATCCTTCGCTTTGCATGCAAAACAACGGGGTTCGTTTGTCATATAAAACACCCTGCAATTCTTTCCGTCAAAAGGAATAACAAACGACCCCTCACATTCAGCATCCTTTCCCAATTCAATGGAGACTTGTCTTTTAAAAGACCAGACATGTTGTAGGGAGGGTTCATGACAGCCCAAAGACACAGGCTTGATGGGTGATCTCAACACTCCCAGTTGTTCCAGGAAAGGCACCACGACATTGTCAGACCCGTAAGGGGGTATATTAGATATAATTATCCTTGTACCAAGACTTGAGAGCGGCTCGACTTGTACAAAGAGTCCTCCCACACTAATCCCTTTCTCAATGGCCTTGTTTGCTGCAGCCTCTGAGTTAAGAAAGAACACAGCTTGTCCATACATTTTCGAGGCTGCAACTATTGTTGCTGGATCAACCACACTAGCGAGTGCTTTTACATAGGCCTCTATTTGGGTGATTTGTCCCAACTCGCATCTCACCCCGTGCTTCCTTGTTAACGCCTTAAACGGGTGGGCAGGGCGGTTCCCACCTGCACCAGAGGTAGTAGCCGCCATTTTTGCCCATGTACCATCCAGAGGCATGATTACTATTAACGGTATATTCCCCGTCAAATGAAAATGAAAAAAAACAAAAAACAATTAGCTCGTTCGCGAGCTTTTGCTTGTTTTAGCACGACCGTACCGGTATGCTAATGATTAACTCAAAAGGATAATCAAACGCGCGTTGAGCAAATAACTTATCGGCTTAATTGCCAAAACTATGCAAAATTAGCACAGAAAGTCAAGGGTCATTAAGCAAAAACAAGGAAGTCAAACAGTTTTGTGATACGCCACAAATTGGGCGCGGCAAAACTAGTCCCACACGGGTGCGGCTAGGCCCGAACACAAAAGGACTAATAACTCAAACGGGACGTCAAAATAAAATAACAAAATGAACCAACTCGGTTCAGATAACCCAAATAAACCAAAAATACAAACGAAAACGGAGGAGGATGAGGAGGAAATGTCGAAAATAGCACGGCTCGAGGAGCAGCAAAATGGCGTGGCGTGGCGTGGCGTAGTAGTAGTAGTTTTCGTCATAATAGTAATAGTAGTAGTAGTAGTAGTTTTCGTCATAATAGTAGTAGTAGTAGTAGTAGTAGTAGTAGTAGTAGTAGTAGTAGTAGTAGTTGTTTTCGTCATAATAGTAGTAGTAGTAGTAGTAGTTTTCCTCATCGTAGTAGTCGTTATCATTGTTTATGGTTGTTCTGCTTAGCATGCCAATGAAATTATTTAAGACGATGTTGTTTCAAACATCCTTGACCAGGAAATGTGATGGAGTCTTCTCTAACACAACATTGGCTTTCCTCAACCTCTCTTGCCTCTCCAAACAGCCCGAGTAGCCAACCCGGCTCGAGTCGCGTCTCTTCCTCCTCTCTGTCATCCCAAGCATCGGGAGAGGCTACAGACAGCTTGGTATGACCCAGATATCACAGAGCATCAATATCATCTCTGTTGAGCATTTTAAGTTACCTGACCCACTAGACCTTGCAAGTTTTGTTTTCGACTGACCTTTTGAGACCATAATTTCCTGTTTGTTAGTGCCCAGGCTGATCACGTTGATTAATCCACAAATGACATGCTTGCTTGCACAGCTTGCTCACAGCCTCCTCCCTCCTGTGCCACTCTTACAGTGGCATCCCATTGGGTTCTTTAAATCTGCAGCAAACAAATCCAATCTGAATGAAAACTGTGAAAACCCTTTGGTTAGTTTGAATAATCATAGAAAGAAACTTATCAAGGTGAGAGCACAAAGTGGATTTGATGACTTTCCCTCATTAGGCTTTGAATGCCTTTAACATATCGTGTGTGTGTGTGTGTGTGTGTGAGTGTGAGTGTGTGTGTGTGTGTGTGTGTGTGTGTGTGTGTGTGCGTGTGTGTGTGTGAGTGAGAGAGAGATTGTGAGGAACGGACATGGGAGGATGAACTGATAATAGGACGTAGGGATGTGGAAAGGAGGAAGTAGAGGATGCGGAAAGTGTACGGGTTCAGAATGGGGCGAAGCCAGGAGCGGGGCAAGAGTAAGAGGTGGCAGAACAAGGTGGAAGCTGAGAAGAGGCAGGGCGATGGGGGAGATGGTACTGGCATGGCACCATGAATGGACGTGAAGGAGAAATTATTGTTGTGTGCACACAGCCTCTGTAAAATTGACGCCTCAGGATTCCCAGACTGGATAATCTGCGACAGACTTCAGGTGGAGTGGTGATGATAATGTTTTTGCTGGAAGGCATGGGGGAGAATTCGGCTGGACGTGAAAGAGAAGGCTGGATGAACTAAGCGTTTTGGGGTGAGGAGGGTTTAGGAAATATGCCTTGTTATGGAGAAAAGAAAGAAATTTTGATGAAGAAATAGAATGAATGTGTTGTTCCTGATGGAGTAAAAAGCAGAGTAAGGCATTTAAAAATGCATCTTGGAAGCGTTTTTTATGTTCTGAAGAGGTTTAAAGAAAGAGAAACATTTTATTCAGTGTAGGTACAGTTTGGGGATATTGAGAAGAAGGGATAGGGGAATGAGTAACTGAGCTCTGAGATAAGAGGTTGAATTTTTTTTTCCCCGAACATGTTGTTGGTTGCTGAGTTTTTTCCAAGTGAAGGAGAGATATGTTGTTTGGATTTTTTGAGGGAGGAAGGAAAATGGATTGAGCTGAGGGATCAGAAGCAACAATACCTGGCATAAAAAGATGGAAAACGAGGTGAAAATGGAGAAGCACCTCAAATGGACCTCAAACATCCGGGGCCTTCGCTCAAACCCTCTCCATACAGGTTGCTTCTGACAATCCAGACTTGATCTGCTTAACAGAGACTTTCCTCCTTCAAGATGTCTCTGATTCCTTAATATATCTTCCTGGTTACTCCCTCCTCCGGTATGATAGACCTGAGCCTCGGCCTGGTGGTGGGGTGGCTATCTTTATCAAAAACTCTCTTCCTCACTCTCCTTGCACTGCCCTCTCTCCTCCTCACCCCCAGGAGTACCTCTGGCTACGGCTTCCTCTCCGCTCCCACCTTTTGTTCATATGTGTTCTGTACCGTCCCCCAAACAGTGATGACTCCATCTACATTTCACTGTCTGACAACATGGACCAACTTCTATCCACTCATCCCAACTCTCTCTTCCTCATATGTGGTGACTTCAATTGTCATCATGCCACCTGGTTGGGTGTGGGTTCCTCTCTCACCAGTCATGGCACCTCAGCAAAGGACTTCTGTGACTCACTGGGATTGACACAATCTGTCAATTTCCCGACCCGGATCTCAGCCAATGGAGTATCTTCTCTTCTAGACTTGGTAATGACTAACTTCCCTGCTAATGTCTGCTGCTCTTCTTCTGCTCCAATCGGTTCTTCTGATCATGTGCTTGTCAAAGTGGACATCTCTCTGGCCATTCTCAGAGAGCCTCCTCAGCGTCGACGAGTCTGGCATTTCACTCAGGCCGACTGGGACGGTCTTCAAGCAGCCATCAATCGTCTGGATTGGTCTCCCATCTCCACTGCCTCTGACATCAATTCTTCCTGGGAATTCTTCCAAAGCAAACTGATCTCTCTCATGCACAAATTTATCCCATCTCGCCTTCAGTTGTCTTACCCTTCCTCCCGTCCATGGTACACTGAATCTTGTGGTAAGGCACTTGCCCTGAAACAACTTGCCTTTGCCTCTTGGAAGGCTAATCCAACTGAAGGAAATCTCAGTTCCTTCCACCAAGCTCGGAACAAGTGTGTGTCTACCCTCAGGAGTGCCAGGAAGCACTATCTCTCCTCACTCAAGAATGAACTCTCAAACCTGTCTCCTTCCTCCAAATCCTGGTGGCGTCTGGTCAAATCCGTTTCTGGTGTTTGTTCCCCCTGCATCCCCTCCCTTACCTCAAATGGCCACACAGTTGACATCGCACGTGACAAAGCCGAATGCCTCAACTCTGTGTTTGCCTCAAAATCCTTAGTCCCAAACCCATCTCTCTCTGTTCCCACCTTTCCCAGTCGAACCAAACTGCTCCTGGACTCTGTGACCTTCTCTCCTGACAAGGTGGAGGAGTTTTTGTCAAACCTCGACTCTGATTCTGCAACTGGACCAGATGGCATCAGCCCACGGGTCCTAAAATCCTGCTCTGCCGCTCTATCTCACCCTCTCTCTGTTCTTTTCACCCTATCTTTTGCTCAAGGTCATCTGCCAGCATCCTGGAAATCAGCAAACATTACCGCTTTACACAAAAAAGGTGCAAAAACAGATCCTTGCAACTACAGACCAATCAGCCTGCTCCCAATTATCAGCAAAGTCATGGAATCCATCATTGCTTCGGATATGAAATCTTTCCTCTTCTCCAATGGCTTGATCTCTGATCATCAATTTGGTTTCAGACCAGGTCACTCTACTCTGGACATGCTGCTTCTGCTGTCTCAACAATGGATGGAGGTCCTCAATGCCAAACAGGAAATCAGAGCTGTCTCCCTTGACATATCACGTGCCTTCAATACGGTCTGGCACCCAGCTCTGCTCACCAAACTCTCCTCCTATGGTATCCATGGAAATCTCCATGCATGGCTTGCGGACTTCCTCTCTGGTCGTAGTCAACGTGTGGCCCTGAATGGATTTCTCTCATCTCCCCTTCCCGTTCAGGCTGGAGTTCCCCAAGGCAGTGTGCTGGGCCCTGTGCTTTTTCTGGTCTTTATCAATGATCTCTCCGACTCTCTGGAAAATCCTCTGTATCTCTTTGCTGATGACTCCACTCTCTGCCGCTCCATTCCTCTTCCCTCAGATCGGCAGTCTGCAGCCTCCTCACTCTCTGAAGACCTGGACAAAATCACAGACTGGTCAAACATGTGGAACATGTCTTTCAATCCTGACAAATCTCACACTCTTACTATGTCTCTCCGAAAAGATCGACTGGACAACCCTCCCATCTACTTTCTCAACAATCCTCTCCAAGAAGTTCTGTTGCTCAAGCTTTTGGGTCTCACCATCTGCCATGATCTTTCTTGGGAAAACCACATTTCCAAGCTGGCCTCCAAAGCCAGTCGCCGACTGGGCATCCTCCGTCGTGCGAAGTCCTTCCTAGGCACACCTGAGCTCCTCACCACATACAAGGCTTTCATCCGCAGCTCAATGGAATACTGTTCTCCCCTATGGGCTGGTGCTCCTGCCTCACACCTGGCTCGGCTTCACGCTGTTGAATCCAAAGCTTTCAGAATCATTGGAATCTCCCGCGATGAAGCTATCTCTGAGGGCCTTTCACTCACTCACCGCAGGCAGGTAGGTGGTCTTTCTGTCTTCTACCGACTCCTCTCCGGCCTTGCTCCCCCAGCTCTCTCTGTGCTCTGTCCCCCAAATATTCCTACAGGTCGCACAAGATCTGCCAGCCACCCTCTGATGGTTAAACTGCCGAAATCTAGGCTCTCTGCTCACCTTCACTCTTTCATTCCTCTTTTCTCCCGCCTCTGGAACAAACTCCCACACTCACTTCAATCACACTCCTCCCTCCAGGTCTTCAAAACAGCTGTTCACCACCATCTCTTATCTTCCCCCATCCAAAACCTTGATCTTTTCTACCCCCACTAATTCACCCCAGATCCACCTTGTTTGAAATTCCAACTTCTTTCCTGGAAGTCTTGGCAGTGTCCATATGTTTTATACCTCTCCCATCCCCCCCCCCCCCTTCCCATGCCTCCCCCCCAAAGCCCTCTCCCTCCCACAGTTCTCTCGATGTCTCCATGTCTCTCGGTCCCTGCTCTCAAATGTTGTGTTTGTGTCCTTCCCCCTCTCTCCCCATCTTGTCTACCGCTCCCGATGTTATTTGTTTTGTGTGTCTGTTTGTCTTTCTGTGTGATTAATGTTCGCTCTTTCACGAGCCTCGATCTTGTATACAAAAAAAAGAAAAAAAAAAAGAAAAAAAAAAGCACACTCCACTATCACCAGTAGGCCCAACTTAACTTGGGAGACTAATTAAATGATTCAACACAGCAGTATACAGTTGGGGACAGAAAAATTGACGAAAAACATGAACAGAAAAACAGAAATGGAAATAAAACAGTAAAATACAACGTAACTGCTCCGACAAACTTCGTTTAGATGAACTGATAGGAGCGAGAGCCAATCAGTCGTCCACGTGCGCTGAACCCCGAATCGGAAGAAGACATCACAGAAACCGTGATCAAAACGGCAAAAGCATGGCTACTACATACATGTCATGGCCCTTCACAGTCACCTGTCCAACTCACAATCCCGTGAGATATGCGGAAAGTTCATTTAGAGTGCCAATGGTCCTCAAAAAAACGGACCGTGGTCCACATCCGGACTGCAGGCATCATCAATCCAGAACGCGAGCAAATCCAAATCCCCCACGAAAAGGCCTCTGGTGTTTATCCATTCAGACCAACTTGATAAATGGTATAAACACTGGATATGTGAGTTTGATAGGTGAAAGAACAAGTCGATGAGATTTTGGTATAGGTTTGAATGCAGATCCAGCCTATCAGTGGAATACATAACTGTTTACTGTTTAGTTTAGTTCATGTCATCAGTTAAACGGAAACTGTTGAGCCTGGCGGAGGTATGACTTGTACCGAATGTCGTTCTAGTTTCACTTTGCTTTCTTCAGTGGGACAATGAGTGATTATAGGATTCATGTTGGCAAAGCATTTTGTATTCAAGTAGGTAAGGCAGTTGCTCTTTGCTTCTCATGATGAAAGGCCAAAATATATTTCATGTTAACATGTTTGACAAAGCTGAGAATTATTGATGAAATTGTTGATGAAAGTACTGACATCAACATGTCTTTTCTTCCCCAGCCTGGCTCTGAACCTTCTAGTCTCAGTTCAACACACTCTTCTGTCTCTACGCATATCGTATGCTCGGCACCATGCAGCACGCGTGGTATGTCTTTACATAAATATTATTTCCTTAAATTTCTTCATAACTGTACACTGCCTTATTTTAATGACAGCGAAAGCAGACAGTGATATATATATATATATATATATATATATATATATATATATATATATATATATATATATATATATATATATATATATATATATACACACACATATATATATATATATATATATACACATATATATATATATATATATATATATATATATATATTGTTACAGACGCGGTTTTGGATGTTAGTTTACCGAGCGGTTTGGTATGACCGCGTCTGCACAGTTTACCCGATTATACTCGAACGTTGGCCGAGTCGCGCTACGCTAGATCAATGAAGGAAAGAACACAACGGCTGGGTTAGATGACACGACACCAGGGGTACAGTTCTCAAGACCTCCGGAGGAGGTTATAATATTTGTATGCGGAACGTTTAGATTACAAGGAAAAGAGATACAGCATAGGAAGGTAGGCACTTAGACACACTTATCTTTTTCCTGACAGACCACAGATAAACGGGACAAGACTGACTCACACAGGGATTGATGGCAAGGAAGGGCAGGTAGTCGATGGACAGCACAAGGTGCACCTTGGCTCAGGGACAGGATCCACACGGTCCGGTCCAGATATGCGGGGAGGTATCGTCGCGCTGGAGGTGGCGTCTGTTTCTCCTCAAGCTGGGGGCGCATCTGACGTCACCTCCGGTAAGTGGCTGCGTATATCCAGCGGGGAGTGACACGCCCTCGGCTCGTTAGCTCCGCCCCAGATGGAATCGGCCCGCCGCTTCTTATTGGGTGCGGGGGGGTTACCGGGCTCCGCCCTTGACGAGGAGCTGACAGTCAGCCCCTGCGTGGTAACCCCGTCGGAGCTCATGGGCAATGGCGGCTAACCAAGCCGGAGTGAGGACGCCCACTCCCCGCACCGCCGCCGCGCCGCCCCCGCTGTGGTTGTAGTTGTTGTTGTTGTTGTAGTTCCATGAGATGATGGGAGGATGCGGAGATGAGGTTGTGGGGAGGTATTGGGAGGTCCTAAACTCACTACTGGTGCCATACAATCACATTCTGGTGCAACGAAGAGTCAGAATTAATGGAAACGAGTCCTTAACTGACATAGACTAAGAATAACTAGCAGGATGTCCTATAGTTGTCTACGTGAGATGCGGTGAACCTGGGCACGACATTTAATGGGGGAAAAAGGGGAAGGTCGGTTCTACAGAGTGTTGTTTACAGACAATGGGACTAGGGAATGGGGGATTGGGGATAGTTGGGGAGTATTGGGGAAATAGGGGAATATTTACAAGCGGATATGGATGGAGGCCAAATCCCATATCCGCAACATTGCACCCTTCTCTACCTCGGGGCGTCCCGACCCGATAAATCTTTACCTACGTTAGTGTGGCACTCAGATGTAGTTCCCTCTACTATTAACTCTACCCTGAGTGCGACAGTTTTACAGATGTTCACAAATGAGTAAATATGTCCCCCTGCGACGTTGCACCCTTCTCCTCACAGAAACACACCCACAGGATAACCGAATCGCGGAAAGAATCCTCAAACTAAACATACAGCCGGTAGGGAGCATTATTTACACAAGACTACGCTGATATTTACACTACGATCCAGGACCTGTTTTTGGAGGAACACATGCAGATGTTATGCATAGAGAGAGCACGCATGCCAGCATCGATACACCAACCCACGAGTGCTCTGTGGCCTTACGGCCTTTAATAATGTGCAGAGCACCCCATCCAAGCACCAAAAGCACCACCCCATCACACAGTCAGCACCATCCGGTGCACCAATAAAGTGTTCAACAATCACCGGTGGTATCGCAGCCGGCCGATGTTCTGCCGCTGGTCTTGCCTTCGTGTGGTGCACTTGGCCTTCTGGCTTCTTTCAAAAATAAAGAAAGGCGCCAACCGCGTCTATTTCTTTATTGTGGTGTCAGGGGGCCAACTATTAGTGGTTCACCTGTATGGCATAGGTGCCACGTTGACCCATAGGTCCATCCACGGGTGGTGCTTGCCCGCAAAAGAACTGCGGTCCATGGTGGGCGGCCACAAACATTGCGGTCCATATGGTGTATCGATCCCGGCAGCAAGCAGCGAAAGTACAGGCCCACAACTGCAGAGCCAGCACCTCTCTCTCCTCTCTCTCTGCCCCAAAGCCAGATCCTCGGAGGTGGGAGACAAAAGAAGAAGACAAGTGAGTAAGGTGGTAAGGGCGCAAAAGTGCACGCAACATAAGGTAATGCACACTGGGGGCACATGGGAACCAGGTGAGACAGCTACGTTCCTACCGTACGCCCCCCCCCCCCACCAGGTAACCTACATTGCCCCTCCCTTACCCCTTACTGTATCCACAAAACACAACACTACCCATAAACATCTACTTTACAAATCAACAAACGTCCCTACTGTCTTCCCCGTTCCTCCCATAAACCAAATTCGTCTTCTCTCCCTCCTAACCAATCAAATTTGCCATTTTCAACTCTCATCAAAATTTGCCATCTCCAACTCAACATCAAAATTTGCCATCACCAATTCATCATCAGTCCCTCCTAAGGAGGGAGGGATTGAATCACCCCAATGTCTCATCCACGTCATGATGCGTCTCACCAATCCACACAGCAATTCTCATTTCCTGCACACAGAACAAAGAAAGCACAGGTGTGGAGTCATCATCATCACCACAGGTAAGTGGCTGCGTATGGTGCGACAGGTTCATCAATCCTAACTATTTCCTAAATGACTTTAACAACTTTACATTACCCGGGGTCTTTCTCCTGCCAAACCATTGGCCCTCTTACACTATGGGTTCTAAAAACCAATTCCCATTGCCCAAACTGTGGTGCTTTTCAATTTGGGGTCTCACTCCCCCGATTCATCTCCCGGTGCCCTCGCACAATTTCTGGGCCGCGACGTGTAGCTCTCCCAACAGGTCTACCCACCTGCACACCTCCACCACTGCAGTTGCCTCCGAGCTTACCTGCTCCTTACCCTAACCTAACTACCTGGGGAAGGCCCTCTGGCGCTCTCCCCACTCGGTGCCCTCTCTGGCACTGGGCTACCCGGGTCCGTCCTCCGGATCCTCGGGCCCCACTGACACTAACGGCTCCCAGAGCCCACCTGCGGCCTCACCTGGCCGACATCCTCACAGTGGTGGAGTGCCCAACCAACTACACACACTAACAGGCTACACGCCCAGCCATTTCCACAACACTAATGCACCCATGCACAATACCATTCTGCAACCGCACCACAAATGCCAATATCCAACCACAATTTACCTATACCCTCTACCTAACACTTAAACTACCCGCCCCGGGTACTCGTGAAAGGGGTCCACTCTTCCCCCATCCACACCTTCGCACCATGCACACCACTCCGTACCACTTACTCCTACTCTCTCCACACCACTCATTCTCTGCTCCATATATTCCACACACCTGTACTTGCACACCTGTGCTCTCACACCTGGTGCCACCTGCACCCTTCTCTCCCCAAGCGCATTCGTGCTGATCCACACACTCACTACTCATACACTGCTCCACACACCTGTCCAGTTGCACACCTGTGCAATCACACCTGTTCAATTCTCACACACACGGCATCATCTCAGCTAACTACTCCCTTCTGAAACTTGCGCTTCCCAGTCGTCCCTTTAAACTATTGCGCTCCCACGTCATTATAATCCACACTAATCTACCTGCGTCCCCACTACAGGTATCAGTCACTAACTAATCTTAACGTTACCTACTGTCATCTTCGCTAGATCCCTATCAATATCCTAACCCACCCGGGCTAGTTTTCACTGCCATACACCCCATAAGCTAGTGCGCATTTGCCCCACCGTCTGTGAGGGATGGTGGATTTGCCATCCCACCACATCGGGGGTCTCTCTCTACCAATTTTGCACATCAAATTTCAACAAATCAAAAATTTGCCAATCACTGCCCATCATCTGCCAATCATCACTGCCAATCCTTTGCCAATCATCAAATTTTGTTTTTCTCTAATTTTGGGTCCAAAACACTAACCTCATCACCCAGTCTACTCACTAATGCCTCTCGGTGCGCCAATTCCTGTCCAAAGCCCGGCTTCGTACAGCCAAGTCATGAATGCGGGTTGTTTTCTGCCAGCGGCTGGATACGTCCCGCATTTGTGGCAGGGACGGGGGCTTACCCGGGCCGAGATCCCACGCACCACCTCGGCGTGGAGCCATCCCATGGCCCGATCTCGACCTGCCGGAATGCCTCAACAAAAAGTGGTCGCCATGACGACCCTTCCTATCGGGCTGCCCGCTCCGCCTAGTGGAGCACGGACGCGGCCGTTCAAAGCGAGGCCCAGCACGCACCGAGGGCCCGATTCGGCTAAAAGTCGCTCTAACCTCTAACCCGGTTACCTTCGATGCCTCACCTGCATGCTTACACCCCGCAGCCCGTTCCTTGCTCACACCTCCAGCCGTTTCCATGCTCCTCGTACCTTTCCTTTCACACCCAGGTACCCTCATTCCGCTCAACGACTTGGTCACACACCTGTCCACCGAACACCTTGGCACACATTCGTCGCTCGCACACCTCACCAACACACCTCTTCGCGCCCCCTCCTCGGTCACCTCCTCTGTGACAATCACAGGTGTGCTATCACTCGCACACCCAAACACGTGCCTCACTACCAATTCCAGCGTGCATTCCCACTCACGCTCTACCATTCCAGGTGTGCATCCTTTCTCACCTGTCACAACCAACTCACGCTCCTTGTCACTCTCACTACTCTCACCTCCATTCTTGACAGCGCCATCTTTCCTCATGCACCCGTCCGTTACACACCTCTCTCGCGCACACTCTTGCGCACACTCTCCCGTCACCCCCTCTGTAACACTTACCACACCGCGCTTCCATGTGCTCCCTCGCACACACGCTACGACCGACTCACTCTCGCCAGCACCCTCACTCCTTGGCACGCACTTTTTCCTCACACACCCCAGAGTCGGACTTTCTCGCACACCTCCTTTTTCGCACACCAGACCTGTCGCACACTTCACCCACGGCCTCTCACGAACACCCGGGTCCCTCTCGACCCCCAAGCTTCTTAAATCCCCTGGCGCATCATACGCACGACCATATTGGTCACCACTTACACCGGGTCCTCTTCCTCTTCGCTTCTCCTCCATCACCTGCGAATCCCTCATCCGGTTAATGAGCACATCATCACGATCCAAACACAGACTTTGGACCAATTCTTTTATCTCCTCTTTTATCTCTTTCTTATCCCCTCTCCGTCGCTTCTTAATTTCGCTCACCCCTTCTTCCACTTCTTCTAATTTCTGCTTCACCTCCTTTATTCCCCGGTACGTCTCCTCAAGCTCGTCCTCCAAGGCTACCTTGACCGTTTCCATGTGCGTCCTCACCTGCCGGTCCTTCGTCTCCATTACCTCTATCACCTCGTCCAACCTCATTGTCAGTCCCTCACGTACCATCTGACATTCCCTCTTCGTCGCTATCAAGTCGTCTTTTAGTTCTTTCTGTGTCGCTTTTAACCCTCCTAATACCGCAGTGTTCCTTTGAACCTGCCCCGTTAGTCCTTCTTGTCCCTCCGTCAGCTGTTCCACCTCCTGCGTCAGGTCCTCTATGCCCCCTTGTAACTTTACAGTCCCCTTTCTCACCTCCTTCTCCATGTGCTCCTTACAGTGCCTCACCTCCTCGCGCACTCCTCCGACCTCCTCACTCACACCTCTTCTGATCTCTTCTCCCATCACTTGCATCTCCTGCCCAGATGCCACCCTCATCTGCTCCATTTCCTCCCTGTGAGCATCCAGTTTAGTTTCTACCCCCATTCTGACCCCCTCTATCTGCTGCCCCATTTGTTTAACTTCCCTTTCCGCTTCGTCCCTCATGTCCCTCAATTTGCCTTCCATCCTGTTTTCTAACCCCTCTAACCCCTTTTGCATCCCTTCCATTTGATTCTCTTGAGCGGCCATTCTGTTTTCTACCCCCATTAACCCATTTCTCACCTCTTTTATCCCGTTGTCTAACCCCTCAAAATTATTGTCTAACTTCCCAAATTTCTTGTCTAACTCCTCAAAATTATTGTCTAACTTCCCAAATTTCTTGTCTAATCCCTTAAAATTATTGTCTAACCCCTCACCGGTACCCCTCGCTTCGTCCCTCATTACTCCCAATTGCTCACTCTGAGCATCCATCCGGTTCCCCATTACCCCCATTTGGTTTCCCATTACCCCCATTTGGTTTCCCAACCGCTCACTATCAGCCCTCATTCCCACAATTTGGTCTCCCATTTGTTCCATAAGGGCCCTCATTTGCAGGAGGAAAAGGTTCGAATCCACCAGCGGCGCGGGCGCGGTCGCCGTGGCCATGTGCGAGGCGCCATTTTGTGCGTCTGCTACCCTCACTGCTTCGCTCTCCTCATGTCCCTCATTTTGGTCCTGGATCGACCCTGCCTCACTCTCTTCTACCGGAACCCAGCCGTCTTGGTCTGCCATAGCGCGACTTTCAAAATTCGGGTTTTTATTTTCGTAAAACAAAATCAAATTTCGCCGTTATAATTAACGCGCTCCGGATCGAATCCCACTTCCCGACACCAATTGTTACTCTAATAGTACAATTGGTGTTCCAAAATTTGGGCTAAATGAATTTAGTCCCAGGTCCGAATCCAACTCCTCGACACCAAATGTTACAGACGCGGTTTTGGATGTTAGTTTACCGAGCGGTTTGGTATGACCGCGTCTGCACAGTTTACCCGATTATACTCGAACGTTGGCCGAGTCGTGCTACGCTAGATCAATGAAGGAAAGGACACAACGGCTGGGTTAGATGACACGACACCAGGGGTACAGTTCTCAAGACCTCCGGAGGAGGTTATAATATTTGTATGCGGAACGTTTAGATTACAAGGAAAAGAGATACAGCATAGGAAGGTAGGCACTTAGACACACTTATCTTTTTCCCGACAGACCACAGATAAACGGGACAAGACTGACTCACACAGGGATTGATGGCAAGGAAGGGCAGGTAGTCGATGGACAGCACAAGGTGCACCTTGGCTCAGGGACAGGATCCACACGGTCCGGTCCAGATATGCGGGGAGGTATCGTCGCGCTGGAGGTGGCGTCTGTTTCTCCTCAAGCTGGGGGCGCATCTGACGTCACCTCCGGTAAGTGGCTGCGTATATCCAGCGGGGAGTGACACGCCCTCGGCTCGTTAGCTCCGCCCCAGATGGAATCGGCCCGCCGCTTCTTATTGGGTGCGGGGGGGTTACCGGGCTCCGCCCTTGACGAGGAGCTGACAGTCAGCCCCTGCGTGGTAACCCCGTCGGAGCTCATGGGCAATGGCGGCTAACCAAGCCGGAGTGAGGACGCCCACTCCCCGCACCGCCGCCGCGCCGCCCCCGCTGTGGTTGTAGTTGTTGTTGTTGTTGTAGTTCCATGAGATGATGGGAGGATGCGGAGATGAGGTTGTGGGGAGGTATTGGGAGGTCCTAAACTCACTACTGGTGCCATACAATCACATTCTGGTGCAACGAAGAGTCAGAATTAATGGAAACGAGTCCTTAACTGACATAGACTAAGAATAACTAGCAGGATGTCCTATAGTTGTCTACGTGAGATGCGGTGAACCTGGGCACGACATTTAATGGGGGAAAAAGGGGAAGGTCGGTTCTACAGAGTGTTGTTTACAGACAATGGGACTAGGGAATTGGGGGATTGGGGATAGTTGGGGAGTATTGGGGAAATAGGGGAATATTTACAAGCGGATATGGATGGAGGCCAAATCCCATATCCGCAACAATATATATATATATATATATATATATATATATATATATATATATATATATATATATATATAAATATATATATATATATTTATATATATATATATATATATATAAATATATATATATATATATAAATATATATATATATATATATATATATATATATATATATATATATATACACACAAGTTCAAAACACCCCTGGTCACAAACGTGCCGCACTGACCGGGTCCTCAGTCGAGGTCCTCAGCATCATCCCGTTTCGGCCCTTCAACCTCGATACGGTCAGCTAAGGTGGGCCAGCAGGGTCACATACACATCCACATGCAGCAACTGCACCTGGATGCGTACATACCCCCACCCCCAGCCAGTGCGAACAACAACACCTCCACATCCAGAATCCACAGCACCAAACAAACATGGTGGAACACTCAAACACCCACCTTTATACCTTTATATATATATATATATATATATATATATATATATATATATATATATATATATATATATATATATAATTATATATATAAAACACAGTTTGTGTGTGGGTGTGTGTGTGTGTGTGTATTGGTACCGATAGACTCCTAAACGGAGAGGCTCACATGCTTGATATTTGGCATAGACATGGCCATTGAGCCTGGGAAGAACATGGCGGACCT